>NC_068995.1:36803564-36805239 GCF_001194135.2 Octopus bimaculoides | reverse complement strand
ATATATATATTTATATATATGTATGTATATGTATGTATATGTATAAATTTCCTTGGTCCTTCTTCCCCCTTAGAAGATGAAATTTCCATGTTGGAAAAATCTGGTGCAATGGGGGATGGAAGTATGTTTTTGTCCATGTCTATGTGCGTGTTTATGTTTGAAAGAGTGGGGAGAGAGAGGAAGAATAAGTGAGAGAGAGGAAGAATAAGTGAGAGAGAGGAAGAATAAGTGAGAGAGAGGAAGAATAAGTGAGAGAGAGGAAGAATAAGTGAGAGAGAGGAAGAATAAGTGGGAGGGAGTAAAGCTGAAATTTTCCTGAGCGAAAGATTTTGCTTCTGTTGTTCTGGATGTCATTGTTGCTGCTGCAAGCTTTCTTCTTTACTAAATCATAAGGAAAATATACTGATATTAGAATTATTGATGTCGACGAACTGGCAGAACCATTAGCCTACCAGGCAAAATGCATAGTGGTATTTCATCCATCTTTACATTCTGAGTTCAAATTCTACCAAGGTCAACTTTGCCTTTCATCATTTCAGGGTCAATAAAATAAGTATCAGTTGAGTGCTGGAGTTGATATAATTGACTTGCCCACTTCCTTGAAATTGCTGGCTTTGTGCCAAAATTTGAAATCATTATCATTATTATTATTATTATTATTATTATTATTATTATTATTATTATTATTATTGAGTGAGAGAGCAGTGCATGCCATCAAAGTGACACTGGGGTAAAATATATGAAGCCCATTATACCCATCATGACTACCCGTCTGATAAGGGTACACCAGGCACATGCATCACAACCATATGTGCGCAACATGGTGATCTCCTATCAAGATAAACAGTGCATGACCTCGCTGGTAGGGCCCAGTTAGAATTTTCTTCAGGTCAAGTAGTCAATCTCATTCAAAAGGTCCCTGAATAAGGTTTGTTTAAGAATGTTGAGCAAAACAACCATGTTTCCAATGGTGAATTATTCAAAGCCGAAAGAATTCCTCTCAACAGAAGGCTATGATACTCCACCATTTCTTCTGCTCGTAATCAGAGATGCACATATCATCAGCCACCAAGGGACATGCTCAACTGGTTAAGGTCAAACAATTGACAAGCAAGTTTGTGATATTGAGCAGAATATTTGCTGTATACCATCTTTTATACCAAGACAAAACAATGTATATGATAACACTTTCAATCAGTTAAGATAAGAAGCCATGAGAGCCACTGCCTGGCACTGCATCAAGGCATTTATTATTATTATTATTATTATTATTATTATTATTATTATTATTATTATCATTATTATTATTATCATTATTATTATTATTATTCAGTAGTTTTATTTTTATAACGTTCTTTCACTTCACTACCGAGCGCAGCTCTGTGCGCCTTGGGTATGTGCTGTGGTTTGCTGTGGTGCTCTTATGGTTACTGTATTGAAAGTGTTTTGCATAGGATGTGTGCTGTGCCCAGTAGTGCAACTTTCTGTATGTTATATATATTTGTAAGTCCTGGTGTTTTTGTTATGTATTTGTCTGAATATTTTTTTATTATACCTAAGGCACCTACTATGATAGGAATTGTTTCTGTTTTTAGATTCCACATTCGAGTTATCTCTATTTCCAGGTCTTTGTATTTTGAAAGTTTTTCCATTTCTTTTAGAGAAACGTTGTCCA
>NC_068995.1:36796730-36803366 GCF_001194135.2 Octopus bimaculoides | reverse complement strand
CCACTGCCTGGCACTGCATCAAGGCATTTATTATTATTATTATTATTATTATTATTATTATTATTATTATTATTATCATTATTATTATTATCATTATTATTATTATTATTCAGTAGTTTTATTTTTATAACGTTCTTTCACTTCACTACCGAGCGCAGCTCTGTGCGCCTTGGGTATGTGCTGTGGTTTGCTGTGGTGCTCTTATGTTTACTGTATTGAAAGTGTTTTGCGTAGAATGTGTGCAGTACCCAGTAGTGCAATTTTCTGTATGTTATATATATTTGTAAGTCCTGGTGTTTTTGTTATGTATTTGTCTGAATATTTTTTTATTATACCTAAGGCACCTACTATGATAGGAATTGTTTCTGTTTTTAGATTCCACATTCGAGTTATCTCTATTTCCAGGTCTTTGTATTTTGAAAGTTTTTCCATTTCTTTTAGAGAAACGTTGTCCATTATTATTATTATTATTATTATTATTATTGTTATTATTACCATCAAGGTAGCGAGCTGGCAGAATTGTTAGCATGCCGGGTGAAATGCTTTGTAGTATTTCGTTTGTCACTACGTTCTGAGTTCAAATTCCGCTGAGGTCAACTTTGCCTTTCATCTTGTCAGGGTTGATTAAATAAGCACCAGTTACACACTGGGGTTGATGTAATCGACTTACCCCCTCCCACCAAATTTCAGACCTTGTGCCTGTAATAGAAAGGGTTATTGTTATTATTACCATAAAGGCAGTAAGTTGGTAGAATTGTTAGCACACAGGACAAAATGCTTAGTGGTATTTCATCTGTCTTTACAATCTGAGTTCAAATTCCACGAAGATCAACTTTGCCTTTCATCCTTTCAGAGTTGATGAAATAAGTACCAATTACACAGATGAGTCAATGTAATCAACTAGCCCATTCCCTTAAAAATTTCAGGCCTTGTGCCTATAGTAGAAAGGATAATTATTATTATTATTATTATTACTATTATGCTACATCATTGAAAATGTGTCTTAGGATTCACTTGTTTTACATTCCTGACAATAACACACTTTTAATTTCCTTCTGGGCTTTGCAGCTAAGTCTCATAATATAAAAATAGTTCTTTCATGGGAGGAATTTTTTCTTTTTATTCTGTTGGGATACATAGAAGATGTTGCATATAGGAAGCATCAGCTGTCTCCCCAACCAAGAATTGGAAAACAAAGTTGTGAAAATATAAAGATTAAAATGTTAAATGGTGTCAAGTTTCCTACTTGCCTATGGGGAGAAAAAAAAATATCTATCTTATGCTATTTTGATACTAACAGACTTTAGAATACAAAACATTTGGCAGAGAACAACTATAAAGATAAGAAACAAAGTGGATAACACCTCTAGAAATGGTTATCACAAAAATCTAAGGAATTTTGAGAGAGTTAAGATACATTATATATTGTTTTGAATTGTTGTTAAAATAGTGTTGTTATGACAATGTTGATGTTTTTTAGTGGAGGGAAGAGAGGCCTCTTCAGAGATTTCAGAGGCCTAGAGAATCATCCATGTACCTGTATTTCATCCATTTCATCTATCAATTACTTCAGCCTACTGGAATTATATAGATAGAATGAGGCATGTCACCCTAGACTGAAACAGCTGTAAGTCATTGTCCCATTTTTGGTCACTAGATGTCCTTTTTTAATTACTGATATGACATGATATGTCACATGTGTTTGTATATTCTTATTATTGTCCTCTTAGTTAACAAATAAACAGGTAAATTGACACAATACAATGTCTGCAAGTTGATGAATACCACCTATTCCTTCTCCATTTTCTTATTGCTATTTAAATTAAGGGTAAAATATCCTTTTACTCACACCCATTTATTGCACTTGGTAATAATTGGGTATTCTTCCGGCAATATATTGGATAGATATTATCCCTTAGTGGGTTGGATTCACAATCCCTAACTTTCTTGGATATATATATATATATAAATATATATACTCAGGGTAGGCAGTTGGTGAACTTTAGGTAGTAGAACGCACAAAAAATAAGCAAAACACAGGTGCAAAACTGAGTTTACGGCATGTAAAGAAAACGGTGTTGTAGAAATGTATGCAGCATGTGTATTACAGCAGTTCTATGCATAGGTTAAATGCTGAGACTGAAAAGCAGGGACAAATTATGCTCACCTAATCTATAAAAAAATAAAACATTTTGCATTTTATGCATAGTAATCAGACTAACATTTATAATTTTATTGAATTAGGTGCATATTTTCCCACGAGAGGAAAATGTTGATATTGATTTATTTTATTCAAGGTAGGCACTGCCTACTTTGCCTACCTAAGCAGCACATCTCAGATATATATATATATATATATATATATATATATATATATACACACACACACACACACATACAGGTTTCTTTCAGCTTCCACCTACCAAATCCACTCACAAGGCCTAGGGCTAAAGTAGAAGACATTTGCCCAAGATGTCATGCAGTAAGGCTGAACCCAGAACCTTGTGATTAGGGAGCAGATTTCTTACCACACAGCCATGTCTGTTCCTAGAAGTTTTAATTAGGTTTTATCTTTTTTTATATTACATTCATTTCATACTGTCAGTTTAATCATTTATCAAAAAATCCAATTGAAGAACTGTTTCTTTCCATTTTTGTTTGTTAATAAAATTGTGATGTTTATAGAAAATTGAAACCACTTTGTGGGAAAATGAATTTAGTAAAAAAAAATAATGATTTATTTCATTACTGAGTTAAAATTTGATAGTGATTTATGAATTTAATAATATTTAGGAGTAAAAAAAAATTGTGAAATATTTCACTCAAATTTGATATTTAATTTCACTCTTTAAAATTTTGCTTTCCAAATCTTGCTTTGTTGATTTTCTTATGTACACATTGCTTACAGAAATAAGCTAAAGTTCTTGGTTTACTGAGCCTATAATCTTGTTTCATTTTATTTGTAATGCTAATAAGGTTGAGAAAGGCATGAATGTTATTTCACAGTTCCTGGTTTCTGTCTTCAAACTTTTAGGATATTATTTGTCAGTCTGCTTGCTATCCATCTATCTATCAGTCTGTCTATCTCAGTCTCTGTCTCTCCCTTCTCTCTCTCCTTTAACCACTATGCATTCAAGTGAAAAGGTTTCATTAATAATAATTGTTCAAATGTATTTCTATGAGAGTTTAATTATATCTCAATGCTACCACAGTTTAGAAACTATAAGCTGAAAGAAATTGTTATACTGGTGCTGTTTTATCATCATCACTATCTTCCACCCCCTCTGCCTCCGCCTCCTCTTCATCGTCATCGTCATCGTTGTTGTTGTCATCGTCATCATCATCATCATCATCATCCTCAGAAACTTGCTTTTTTCTATTTTCCTCTATTGACATGAAACTTCAAATTTTAAACAATTAGTGACTTTTATGCATTTTGTGAGAGCAATAGCGATATAAAGAGAAAGGAAATGACACCAATTGGAAGTGAAAACAAGGTCACTGACTCAGCTCACAGGAAGTTCATTTCTCAAGCACTTCAAGTTAATAATAATAGTTTCTACACAGGAGCAAGAATTCAAACTTTGAGGAAGTAGAAAATTGTTTAACTCAACCTCAATACTTGAATACCACTTATTTTATGGACCTTAAGATAAGGCAAAATGGACCTCAGTGAGATATTGTGGGGCTGCGGAGGAGGGCGCCTTGATTGAAGTATAGGGTTAGGGACATCATGAGAGCAGCTGAGAGGCCTTGCCAGAAGGACAGGAGTAACTTAGCAGTTTGGTAAAAGCGACCGATAGAATAAATACTAGACTTACAAAGAATAAGTCCTGGGGTCAATTTATTTGACTAAAGGTGGTGCTCCAGCATGACCACAGTCAAGTGACTGAAACAAATAAAAGAATAAAAGAATGTATACATATAGATACAGACACATATACATCTGTACATTTGCACAAGCACATACACACACATATACACACACACACACAAACACACATAAATCTGCACATATACAAACACATGTACGTGTACACACATATACATACATACAAATACACACAAATATTTGCATATACATACACACGTATATAGATCTACATATACATATACATAGCCAAACCTACATACATACATACATGCACTTATATCATCATCGTTTAACATCCGCTTTCCATGCTAGCATGGGTTGGACGATTTGACTGAGGACTGGCAAGCCAGAAGGCTGCACCAGGCTCCAATCTGATCTGGCAGAGTTTCTACAGCTGGATGCCCTTCCTAACGCTGGCCTTGTACAAAAACTTTGAAACCATCAACATCATCCTCCTCATCATCATTATTATTATTATTATTATTGTTCAGTAGTTTTATTTTTATAACGTTCTTTCACTTCACTACTGAGCGCAGCTCTGTGCGCCTTGGGTATGTGCTGTGGTTTGCTGTGGTGCTCTTATGTTTACTGTATTGAAAGTGTTTGGCATAGAATGTGTGCAGTACCCAGTAGTGCAATTTTCTGTATGTTATATATATTTGTAAGTCCTGGTGTTTTTGTTATGTATTTGTCTGAATATTTTTTTATTATACCTAAGGCACCTACTATGATAGGAATTGTTTCTGTTTTTAGATTCCACATTCGAGTTATCTCTGTTTCCAGGTCTTTGTATTTTGAAAGTTTTTCCATTTCTTTTAGAGAAACGTTGTCATCTGCTGATATTGATACATCAATTAGAAAGCATTTTTTTCTTCATGAGCTTTGACAACTATATCTGGTCTATTTGCCTTTATTATTATTATTATTATTATTATTATTATTATTATTATTATTATTATTATTATTATTATCATCATCATTATTATTATTATTATTATTATTATTATCATCATTATTATCAGTATCATTATTACTATTATTATTATTATTATTATTATTATTATTATTATTATTATTATTATTGAGCTAGGTGACAAGCTGGCAGAATCATTGGTGCACTGGATGAGGTGGTTAGCAGTATTTCACCTGTAACTCCATTCTGAGTTCAAATTCCGCAGAAGTCAACTTTGCCTTTCATCCTTTCAAGTTTGATAAATTAAGCACCAGTGAAACACTGGGGTCAATGTAATCGAATAGTCCCCTCCTCCTAAATTCAGGTCTTGTGCATTTAGTAGAAAGGATTATTATTATTATTGAATGAGAGAGCAGCTCATGCTATCAAAGTGATTCTGTGATACAGATATACAAAGTCCAGTATACCCATCATGACTACCTGTCTGATAAGGGTACATCAGACACATGCTTTACAACCATTTGTGCATGACATGGTGACTTCATATCAAGATAAAGAATACATGACTTTGCAGGTGGGGGTCCAGTTAGAGTTTCTTCAGGCTGAGTAGCCCATCCCACTCAAAAGGTCTCTGAATAAGGTTTTTTTAAGGATACTGAACAAAACACCTTGTTTTCCAAATCAAACTCCAAAGAATTTCTTTCAAAACATGGCTATGATTCTCATCATAGTAACACTTTAACTGCAAAATAAAATTTCAAAATTATTCCAGTAATGATGCTAAACATCTACCAAAAAATAAAATTGGTATTTTCTGCAAGTCATGTAGCCTTACTATCATTGACATATCTCAACAAAAGATGGTTTTAAATATGATATTCCTTAGCAAAAGGTAGACTTGTACATAAAACTGGTTTTCACTATTAAAAGAAATTGAATTTTTGAGTGGGTGGATATATCTGATTTCTGCAGTAAAAGGGTTAATAGTTCTAATATTAATAGTCTCTGGCTTTCTGTCAGTTATGATATCAAGGGTTCCAGTTCTTCCAATCAAGAACACAACACACAGACCAGTCCTGGAATTGAACTCACTACATCATGCTTGTGAACCTGATGCTCTAACCATCGAGCCATGTACCTTCAGACTAAATTTCCAAGTTATTCCAGCAATGATGTATTTGACAGTATTTGACAGTAAGATGGTGGATGAATGCAGTCATTTGTTGATAACAGCTCTGTAATTTATTGAGAAGAGTACAACAGTGCACTGAAGGTTGTGCAGTTGTCAACATACATTGTATTAGAAGAACAATGGTAGTATTGAAAATATATATCTTAGTTCTCTATTGACAACATATCACTATGCCATTGTTATTTTATCAAAAGTATTATTGCCAAGCTATTTTTAGATTGTTCAATCGTTTCCTATATTAAATTACTAATAAATTTTTGTATTTGTGTCAACAAGTGAAAAGTATAAGAAATTGAGTGATGTACCAATATTCACAGTTGCTGAAAAAATAATGCACTCTTTTATTTCAATCTGTCTTCTACTTGTAATATTTTCAATATAGATTTTACTTAGTCAACAAAATCAATTTAATTAATCATTAAATAGTACCATTATCATAAATTCTTTGGCATCACCTTCTAGCTATATCAGCATAAATACATACTGAATCATAGTTACCACAAACACACACACATATATATATACACACAAATGCAAATACACTCAAACATGTTTTTGTCATTCTACATCCATTTACTCATGTTTTTGCATGGGTCCATACATACATACATTTATGCATACATACCTTCATATACATACATACATTCATACATACAT
>NC_068995.1:36787700-36791720 GCF_001194135.2 Octopus bimaculoides | reverse complement strand
TCTCTCTCTCTCTCTCTCTCTCTCTCTCTCTCTCTCTCTCTCTTTACTGCTGACAAAAAGCTTTCATTAATGCTATCTACACTGTATAAATTGTATTTGTGTAGAAGGAAATAAAAATAACATTTCTCTGGTGGAGGTTTTTTTCTTTTTTGCTGTTTTATTAATAGTAACAAAAAACAGCCGATAGGAAATACTTGAAAAGTGAGGGCATTGAATCTTTTTCTGAGTTTTTATTATTATTTTATTTTGTGGCTATATGGTTAAGAAGCTCTCTTTGCAACCATGTGGTATTGAGTTCAATCCCATTGTGCATAACCCCTGGCCAACCAATGTCTTATGAATGAATTTAGGAGATAGAAACTGTGTGGAAGCTTGTCGCATAATTTACAGGTCATTGAGCAATTGATGGCTTCTAGATAGCATCACCACAGATAGAAATGGTCTGGGGTGTGTACGTGGGGGATATTTATGTGTAAAAAAGATTGGCCAATATGCAAAGGAAACAAAAAGTGATCCATGACAAAAATGTTACCAGTCATTCTTAGTTTTGATTTACACTTACAGCATCCCAGAAGACAGGGCGCTCTAAAAGTCATTTGAGTACAAAATAGTCAATGGATTACGGTTAATTGCAGAATGAAAATTCAAGTTTATGCATTAACTGTTTTTATAAATGGATGTTTACTTCAAAACAAAAAAAATTTGTTGGTGAACCCTCTCGATACCAAATCACCCCTAGCTCTAGGATACAAAACTTCCTTTCAGAATTCCATGTTAATCTGTGTTCCAAGCACCGGCTTAATAATGACTAAGTTATTTTACTGAGTATTATTTTTTAATATCAACAGAAACTAAGTTGGTGTATTTTAACAAAAATCATCGCAGTCATCATCGTTTAACATCATCATCATCATTTAGCGTCGTCGTCATCACAGTCATCGTTGTCACGGTCGTCATCGTCATCAACACGGTCATTATTATCATCTTCATCGTCATTAACATCTTCGTCATTAACGTCGTCGTCATCACCGTCATCATCATCATTACAGTTGTCATCACAGTCATCGTCACGGTCGTCATCATCATCATCGCGGTCATTATCATTAAAATTTTCATCAACTGTTTCATCGTCATTAACACCTTCATTGTCATTAACATCATCATCATCATCACCACCATCACCACTATCACCATCATTTAATATCAGTTTTCCATGCTTGATACAAGTGGAATGGTATGGAAAAGTTAAAGCGACCTAAATTAAAACTTTCCTCCAAAATTAATGGAGACAAACGCAGCGTATTTAAACAGAAATATGGTAATGAAAGAGTTAAGCAAGGAAACTATTTTATCTCTTAATATGTAAATATGTAAATTTACTCCAACAACAGACAAGAGGTTTGCTTGGCCAGAAGAAGATGGATGTAAAACAGCAGCCTGCAGTAAATCTTCAGAAAGCAAAGCACTTGAAATAACGGATGTTGCTGCCATAAGGTAGATGATATGTGGAGGAAATGAAAAAAACAGCAATTAGGTCACTAATTATCTACATTGTCTGTAGCTGTTCACTAATTAAGCTGCTTCTTGTTTTGTTTTGTTTTGTTTTTTAACCCTTTTGTTCCCATATATCTGTTGAAATACATTGTCTTTGTTACAGTAAATTTTGAAAATAATGACTGATTTAGTAAGTTGATTTTACCATTTTAAGTTGCTGCTTGGGATGTAAAAGTAACAGGAAATCGCCTTAACTCTTTTGCTATTGCATTTTTGTTGAAATACGTTCCTGTTGTTTCCATACGTTTTTTCAAACGTTGGACCTCACGGAGGTGGTGACAAATGACTGAGACCTTTGGAGATATGCTGTGCTTGAGAAGACCCGGCAATCCAAGTGAGACCGTAACCATGGCCTATGCCAGTGTTGCATAACCAGCCCCTTTAAGAGTACCCTTCAATCATTGGGCAATAACCTGCACTTGCAAGGACTTGTTGAGTCAAGTGAAGTCATTGTTGTGGCCGATGACAGTACTACCTGATTGGCACCCGTGCCAGTGGCATGTGAGAAGCACCATTCGAGCATGGTTGATGCTAGCGCCGCCTGACTGGTCCCATGCCAGTGGCACATGAAAAGCACCATTCAAATGTGATTGTTGCTCGTGCTGGTGGCACGTGTAAAGCACCATTCAAGCGTGGTTGATGCCTGTGCCGGCTGACTGGTCCCATGCCAGTGGCACATAAAATGCTCCATTCAAGTGTGGTCGTTGCCAGTGCCGCCTGACTGGCCTTCATGCTGGTGGCACGTAAAAAACACCCACTACAGTCTTGGCGTGGTTAGCATTAGGAAGGGCATCCAGCTGTAGAAGCTTTGCCAGATCAAACCGTCCAACCCATGCCAGCATGGAAAGCAGACGTTAAATGATGATGATGAATGAAGAATTTAGTAAAATAACTTTGATCATTAAGGTGGTGTTGTTGGCAGGATCGTTAGGATAATAAATGCCTTGTGGTATTTCATCTGGCTTTATATTTTCAGTTCAAATTCTGCTGAGGTCGACTTTACCTTTCAGCTTTTCGGGGTTAATAAAACAAGTACCAATTGAGTACTGGGGCCAATGTAATTGGTGTCCCTCCTCCCCTGAAATTGCTGGCCTTGTGCCAAAATTTGAAACCTGTTATTATTGCAAGGTAGCAAGCTGGCAGATTCATTAGCACATCGGGCAAAATGCTTTGCAGTATTGTTTCTGCCTTTACATTCCAAGTTCAAATTCCACTGAGGTCAACTTTGCCTTTGATCCTTTCATGGTTGATAAAATAAGTACCAGTTGTGCACTGGGGTGAATTCAATCAACATACCCCACTCTCTTGAAAATGCTGGCCTTGTGCCAAAATGTGAAACTATTATTATTAAGCTGAAGTTCAAAACAGAAGTTAGCATGAAACTGTGATGGGAGGTTTTAATTTAGATTACATTAAAACAAGAAGTTTGAATAATAGAAGGGGTGGGGGTCAATCTGGACTAGGATCTTATCAAAAGGGTTAATTTGTACGTGGCAGTCTTTTCAAGGGGATGGTGGAATTGCAAAGGAAGTGAATTTCTTGGAGCGCCTAATTAACGGACAAGTTCCTTCTGCCACCGCCGCCACCATCTCCATAATAGAGCTGTCATGGTATTAAGGGTTCTTTGGATTCTTCAGATCAGCAGATGTAGTGTTTCCTTCCAAATGAAACAACAGGTGAATTGAAGAAAGGATGCTGCATTTAAACAGGAAGTAGATGAAAGTGATGAAAGCTGGTTATGAGTCGAAAACCTGTTTCTGTAAACTGCAGGCTGTGAATACGTTGGATGAATGGACGAATGCTACGTCGTTGGAATGGCACGAGTTGAGAAACAGTTTCCTCTTGTTCGTTTTTTTCTTTCTTCTTTTTCTTTTTTCATGTCTCATGGTATGTTGAAGAATTGTGGAAAGAAACAAGGCTTCCCTACCACAGAGATCTGAGTTCAGTCCCACTGCGTGGCACCTTGGGCAAGTGTCTTCTGCTATTGCCCGGGGTTGGCCAAAGCCTTGTGAGTGGATTCGACAGATGGAAACTGATAGAAGCCTGTCACATGCATGTGTGCATATGTGATGTGTGTGTGTATATGTGATGTATGTGTGTGTCACATGTAGCGTATCTAAAAGTAAGTTGAGATGGTCACAGCTGGAAAGCCTTGGCCTCTAGTTAAACAGGAATTTATAACGTTTTTTTATAGCTTTGTTTTTAAGTATTTAAATAACTCGGGGACGTCATCTGCATAAAAACTAAGTTCATGTTAACATTTTAGACAGGAAACCTTAAAAAGCTGGGGGTTGCAGAGGAAACCTTATTGATTCTTGACTTAACGTTATTGTAGAAGTGTTTCGCTGATGAAATCATAAGATTGAAACTTATCCAGATTTATTTGGCTGTGATTGCCAAAATAATTTAAATATTCAAAGTGTTGATTTCTCAGCCCAAGAATTACAGCGTGATGTGCTGCTTGAC
>NC_068995.1:36786954-36787600 GCF_001194135.2 Octopus bimaculoides | reverse complement strand
TAGACCTGGTGAGGCCCCAAGTTATACAAATAAAGTTTGATGATGGTGGTGGTGCACAAGTTTTCTCAAAACTTGAGAATGTGTATGTTTTTTGAGACTTTTGAGCCTAGGAAACTCTAAGCCAGTCATAAGCAACATGTGATCCATGGGATTTGAAGGTTTTCATTTGATTCCTGGAGCCCATTGCCATATTTAGACCTGGTGAGGCCCCAAGTTATACAAATAAAGTTTGATGATGGTGGTAGTGCACAAGTTTTCTCAAAACTTGAGAATGTGTATGTTTTTTTGAGACCTTTGAGGCTAGGAGACTCTAAGCCAGTCATAGGCAACATGTGACCCATGGGATTTACCTGAATGGTTCAGCTAAATGAATAATTACTTTGAATTATTTTTAGCAGTGTGGACCACCTGATGATGAATATGTCTCATGCAGCCAGCTTCTTGGAAAAGATTGATTTTGTTTACTTTTAGCCGTAGCTTGCTTAGCTTATGCCTAAATCCATTGGAATATATTAATGCAGGTACTGCAACTTTCCAAAACAATTATCAATTATATAGTGACCAGCTGTTTACAATATTCACCTTTTTTTGTAAGAACATTTATTTAGGAGAAATTTATAATTTTTTAAATTAAAAAAAAAAAAAA
>NC_068995.1:36781115-36786325 GCF_001194135.2 Octopus bimaculoides | reverse complement strand
GCGACTACTGACTTTCTCGACGGCCTTGCTTACTCCGAGGAAATGTTATTCCACACCTAACGAGATGCCGATCAAAGCTAAGGTGAGAACTCTTTGCTTTTTTACTCTTTCTGTGGCGTTTTTAATTTATGAATTTTATTCTTTTCATGCAGGGTTGGGCTTCATCATTTTCAGTGATTAAACATTTACATATTGAAAAAATCTGAAAAAAAAAAAAAAAAGCATAAACACATATACACCTCTTAGTATATATCACAAATTTCCTTACACTCACGCACGAAACACAAACAGAATTATTGATTGAGTAGTTTTTGTTTATGCTAAACTACATCTCTGATCTGTTTCGTTGGAGGGAGAGATGTTAATAATTAATGAATTAAACATGAATTTCTAAGCTAAACTCGAATCAACTAACTTGTTAAGAAAGAGTAAAAACACAAAGACTATTTATTTTTATTTACTAATCTTTACATGAAACTCATCTAAAGATTTTCACAAAACGTAGTTTATTTACTTTTTTTTTATTACTTAATCGATTTCTCATCGATTTTCTCTACAATAACTGTTGTAACAGTTGCAACTACATACAACAAAAAAATACAGCTTTATTTCGTTTAATGTTTTAAATTTTGGAGTTGGTAGGTTGTAAGTTTTGTTTTCGTTTTCTTGTTTTATGACTAAGCTCCAAATATTACAATAAGTAAACCTCTACGTGATGTTCGACCTGCTAGATATAGCTGTCAAATCTCATTTAAATAACTCAATACTTACTGTATAAAAAAAAATGTAGTCAGGAGTAAACAATGCCTTATATATATATATAAAAAAAGGGGCGGTGGAGGATGGACATTGATAGAATGCCTTTGATTGTACATAGACTTGTTCTGTCGGGGTTGCCGGGAGTAAACAACAACATTGAAAATAACCCATTCTTGCTCACATTCACACACCTGACTTCATCATAATTTTGCGTTCGATACCACTCTATCTATCTATCTATCTCTCTATCTATCTATCCATCCATCTATCCATCCATCTATCTAACTATCCATCTATCTATCTATCTATCCATCCATCCATCCATCCATCTATCCATCTATCTATCTATCTATCATATGCATAATAATAAGCATGATTTCTAGGATTGCTACTGTATGTATTAGAGGTGTTTAACGCTATACACTCGTCCCACCTCCCAAAACATGAAGAAATCATAGCCAAAGAGGATGTGAAAAGTTACTACCTTCCGCTGACTCATAAATAATTGTTCCTGCGCGACTGATGTTGATATAAAGTTGGTGGAATTCAGTAGTGAAAATAACGTGTTGTACACTGGCAACAACACTTTATCTTCTAAATAAATACCACAGGATCCATTTTAACGTTAGCTGGAATTTTCTGTCTATGAATCCTTAAAGTAAAAAGAGAGAATTATGCAAATTCAAAACAAACCCATTAGCACAAATATAGACAGGCACAGATGGTTGATGTTGTTTGTTTGCTACTAGCACTGGTTTTGTCTATCTCTAACATCGTTTGATCACCCTTTGATGAATTTTATTTTCGTTTTCTCCAACATCCAACTCATCGACGCTCAGTTGCAAAAGCTCGAGTTCTGCAATTCTCTGGGATAATTTATCCCCGAGGAGAAATTTCAAGATTCAAAGAGGAAATTCGACGATTTGAGTGAGGAAATAGTTTTGGCTTGTAAAAATTCTTTGTCATTGTTTTGTAAGATTTTCATTTGATGTTGATTTTAAGGATGCTAATTGTTAAATTGTTATAAGTCGTTTAATGTTATGCAATAAATTGTGTTGTATACAAATCTATTTTCTCGTATCATATGTTGTAGGAAAATCGTTAGGGTAAATTAGTAAAAGGGTCGAATATAGGGGAAAAGAAGGTGGGGTTAATATCAACCAAGAAGGTTAGTCGTTTTGACTAAGAAAAGAGAAAAAAAAAAAACTTTCTTCATCGATAAAATAAGTACCAGTAATAAACGGTTTCGATCGATTTTACCCCTCCTCTATTATAGAATTGGTCTTGCGTTTAATCAAAAGGAATTGCTTTTATTTTCTTAAACAACAAAGCTATTCGGCAGCACAACTTGCATTTTAAAAGTAGAATCGAAAGAGTAAGTTATGCCGTCGTATAAATTCCTACCTATTTTTTGTTTTATTGGGATTTAGAATTCTGAAGAACTAAGGTGAAGGTAGCTATAAACTGAAGATCAGTTCTGACCTCCAAAAGGAAACGGTATGATTGAGTCAGAGAAAAAATATTTCTTATAGAGGCACAAGGCCTCGTTTAAAAAGATCGAAACTGGATTCTGTGGCGTTCATGTTTTCTCGAAGACATTAGCGGTTTTAACTGGGAAGCTTATCAAAATATAACCAAAGCCAATGTCAAATGAGATGCCTCTGTATTTATTATATTTATGTATGGGGGTGGGGGCTTGTTTTGTTCGTCGAAGAAGAATTATTTGAAGGATGGTTAGCATTTGTAATTTAGACGGGTTTTTTTTTTTTTATTTAACATTAATTTTCTACAAAAATTCATATTCGTAAAGAGGAATAACAACACTTTGAAAGATGAAGTAATCAATGTTTCGAACTGTACTAAACATGGAGGAATAAATATATTAAAAGAGAAAAGATTGGTTGATTGATAGATAAGTGGTTAAATATAAAAAGGAATAGGTTGATTTAAAGTAGGTGAGTACGTAGGTTATCCCACAATATCGAAAGGGAAATTTTTTATGACTGTAATAAATTTAACATATACAGGTAGCTATATACGTACACACATTGTTAGTAAAACAAACACGTGTCGCGTGCGCATAGCACATCAATTACTCAATGGTTAAATTCCTTAAAAGCGCATGTCCTTCTGTTGACATGTACATGTTATTGCTTTTTAGCCCTAGGTTGAGGCTGGTTGAACAAAGTTTTGATACAACATATGCTATCTGTAACCATCCTGATCATATAGGAATGTCTAATACTGCATTATTTAATGTGAGATTTTACTTGATAGAAAACATGACAACACAAACAGCGAAAATTGAGTTTTTTTCACTTGAATGTATTCAGATGAAGGAGGGTCCTCTACAATTGGATAATCATTCTACTGGAACAACATTGTCAAGCAGAGAGGTGGAAAAAAAAACAGAACTGACATAAAATGATTTCAGCTATTGTGTGTTTGTCTGTGTGTATCACCAATCGCACCCACCATTGTCCAGGAGTGCACACACACACACACACACACACACACACACACACATTGATATACATACATCATTATTAACTACCTTTTTCCCTGCTGGCATGGTTGGCCGTTTTTACCTGAGCTGGTGAACCAGAGAACCGCATCAAGCTCCAGTGTCTGCTTTGGCATGGTTTCATGTATACATATAATTATCTAAGCACAGATGTGGTTGTGTGGTAAGAAATTTGCTTTCCAACTACCTGGTTCTTGGTTCAGTCCTACTGTGTAATAAGCATCTTCTACTAAAGTCCCGGACTGATGAAAGCCTTATAAGTGGATTTGGTAAATGGAAACTGAAAGTAGCCCATACATATATATGTGTGTGTGTGTGTGTGTGTAGATGCATATATTTATGTGTGTGTGTGTTTTTATGTTTGTGTCCCTCCCCACTGTTTGACAATCAGTGGTGTCCTTGTAACTTAATGGTTTAAGCATAAGAGTACCAAGCTTGGAAAAAAAAACAAGATAAATACTGGAGTTGGGTTTTTTAATTTTTTTAAACTAAAACCCTACAGAATGGTGCTTCTGCAAGCTGCAGTCCATTCACTGAAACAAGTAAAAGATATGTGTCTATGTATATATAAAACCTTGGTTCTTTTCCCTAAAACTATAAATTTATAAACAATTGCAGCGTGGAAGGTGTTTATAAGCCATTTAAAATAACACACAAAAACCGTTAGATTTACTTCAACATTTAAATTTAATTTGTCAAAATATTTTCGTCGCTTTGAGACCGCGACCTGTTCACTGACAAAATTCTGTGCTGCACAGAACTTTGTGTTATTTTAAATGGCTTATAAACACCTTCCACGCTGCAATTGTTTTTGTTCCAGCACACGATCTCAGATCAGGTCACTTGCTATGCAAGTACATCTCCGCAATATATATTTATATATATATATATATATATATATATATATATATATATATATATATATATATATATATATCAGTGGCGACCCCAGCACTCTGGTTGTTTGGGCTTAGAGCCCGATTATAAATTTAATAAAGTGAACGTGTATTTGCAAGCTGATTTAATTTCTGCCAACACTGACTTCAAGTATGTAATTGCAGCCCGTAACTCTGACTCCTTTTATTGAGCCTGGTCGCAGTTTATTTATTTTCATTCAGCATCTGGTGGTCGTCTTGGAGGTGCCCTGTGTCAAAAAATATCATTTGTAACAGACGTTCTCGCAATATCGTTCACATGCACTTGGCTTGAGCTTAGAAGTTACAGCCGGAGTTGTTATCTATAATCATAAAAATTGAAAGTAATTCAAATTCAATGTTTTCTTGAAACAATAAATTTCTATAGAGATTGGGATTTAAATTCCAATCTAGGAAAAGTTTCTGTTCTACAATATTCTTAAAGGAATGAAAAATTATCCAGCAACTCGGGCTAATACAAACGAGCCTGGTAGGTGTAAAAGGTTAACTGGTGTCTCTTATCATGAGTACAGGCAATAGTCAGATCACTGATGTTTGTTGTGCACTCCGCTGTTGTTATTTGATTGCTGTTATTCTGTTCGTCTGTGTGTAAAGATCAGTTGTGTTTTGCAGGGTTGCTTTATTTTAACCCTTAACTTCAAAACGGAGAAAGACATAGTGCTAGATGTAAAAAATAAGGGTTAAAAATATTGAGGCTAGAAATATTGCGGAAAAACGTGAAATTCTTTGAGCAGGCATGTGTTTTATGCAAAATCTGTGATGAGCCCAAGTGATGAAATCTGTGATGAGCCCAAGTGACAAAATCTGTGATGAGCCCAAGTGGTGAAATCTATGATGAGCCCAAGTGACGAAATCTGTGATGAGCCCAAGTGGTGAAATCTATGATGAGCCCGAGTGATGCTGATGACCTGGAGTTGACTCTGATATATATACGTATATATATATATATATATATATATATATATATATAAGGGTTAAGACCCTCTTTGGTC
>NC_068995.1:36779851-36780395 GCF_001194135.2 Octopus bimaculoides | reverse complement strand
TATATATATATATATTATCAACCACATATACATAATGTATATGCCCTTTGTGTTTGCCAGTAGGCTGCAAATCAGTGTGGTGGAGATTACTCAAAGCTCCAAACCGTAGCCTACCAGCAAATACATAAGGCATATATGTTAAGTATATGTGGTCAATAATGTTTATTACACTAGCATTGCTTCTATTTCATATTTGAATATATATATAGAGAGAGATAGACATGTTACTGAAGAGATTGCAACAATGCGATGAAATAATTATTTGACAAAAAATGATATGACAACACTAACAATACTGAACATTTGAACGATTAACGGTTTGACCAAGGTGTTTAACATATGAGTTTGAAAAAGTAGTAAACATGGTTAATCGATAAATTGGTTAACGGAGTAACTAACCTATTAACTAACAATAACAATAAAGGACGAAACCAGTGCGTGTGTTTATTATTACTGGCATAATGTCCCTCCCAAAGTTCAATAGTATATATATGTATATATATATACATATATATATATATATATATATATATATATATATATA
>NC_068995.1:36764305-36779053 GCF_001194135.2 Octopus bimaculoides | reverse complement strand
ATATATATATATATATATAAAATTCAAAAATGGGACAAGAACGCAAAACATCCAGACAGTTAGGTGGTACTAAAAAGAGACCACAAAACATCCAGACAGACGGTGAATGGATAGGAATATGAAACCAAGGCAGGTGCCTTACAAGCACTCTTGTTTAATCCAGGTTCTGGCTAACTGCATCAAATGATAATGATTAACAGGAAACTATTTAAGGGAAACAACCACATGGTGTTTCAACCTATGGGTTAATTCTGAGTTCACTTCTTTGGATCTTATACAATATACAGGATATATATTTAAGCTTGTTTATTACAGTCATATATACAATATATTCTCTTTTAAACTCTATCCAGTACATGTTTCTACTGCATAGATATCCCAGGATGTGGTATTCAGTAGCTTTCTGTTGTTTCAGCTGCATTATGATTTCATTCAAGGTAAATGTATCCATGCAGCTTTAGTCAAGGTGTTATCATTACAAGTCTTTGAAGTGGACTGAAGTATAATTGTGATGGTCTTATTCTATGTATATTTTAAGTAGGGGGATTTGTGAGTTTATTAGAGTTAGTAGAGAAAAATAATTTAGCTATAAAGTTCATTATCATTTAACCCTAGAGTGACCCTAATGATATCCTGAAAGAATTTAGTAGTAAGGGAAGCACAAACTAGGTCAAAATGTACTTCCCCACAGTTTGCAAACAATATAGACAGACAGACAGAACTTCCAGGAGAAATAGATACATTAAGATTGGTTAAGTTAATAAGAACTTAAATAGAAAATGCAAAACATTTATTTCTAAAACCAGTGGGTGGAGTTCACATTACATTAGTTACAATCTAACTATAGTACATCTAAATATAGTCTAGTTGAATCATCTGTATACCCTTGAGACAGTATTATCCCACTAAATATTTTTACTGAATATTTTAGTAAATATTCATCATCATCATCGTTTAACGTCCGTTTTCCATGCTGGCATGGGTTGGACAATTCGACTGGGGTCTGATCTGGCAGTGTTTCTACAGCTGGGTGCCCTTCCTAACGCCAACCACTCCGAGAGTGTAGTGGGTGCTTTTTACGTGCCACTAGCACAGAAGACAGAGGAGGCAGGCAATGACCACAATCAGTTGGTGCTTTTTACGTGCCACCAGCACGGGTATCACAACAACAATTTCCTTTTAATTTTGATATTGATGTACTTGACTCAATAGGTCTCCTCAAGCAGAGCATGTTGCCCTAGCACAGCATGTTGCCCTAACACAGCATGTCGCCCTATGATCCAAGGTACTTTTGAGTGGGCTGGGGCTGGTTATGTGACACTGGTGTAGGTTACATCTGTAAACTCACTTTAGTTACCGGGTCTTTGCAGTCATAGCTTATCTCCAGAGGTCTCGGTCTTTCGGCATTGCCTCTGTGAGGCCCAATGTTCGAAGGTCATGCTTCACCACCTCATCCCATGTCTTCCTGGGTCTACCTCTACCCCGGATTCCTTCAACTGTTTGGGAGTGAAACTTCTTCACACAGCTGTCCTCATCCATATGTAACACATGACCATACTAGTGCAGCCATCTCTCTTGCATGCCACATCCGATGCTTCTTATGTCCAACATTTCTCTCAGGGCGCTTACACTCTGTCGTGTGTACACACTGACATTACACATTCAGCAGATCATGCTAGCTTCATTTCTTTCAAGCCTATGCATGTCCTCAGCAGTCATGGCCCATGTTTCACTGCCATGAAGCATGGCAGTTCACACACATGCATTGTACAATCTACTGTTCACGCTGAGTGAGAGGCCCTTTGTCACCAGTAGTAGAAGCTTTCTGAACTTTGCCCAAGCTATTCTTATTTTAGTGATAACACTCTCTGAGCATCCACCCCCACTACAGACCTGGTCACCTAGGTAGCGGAAGCTATCAACCACTTCTAGTTTCTCCCCCAGGCATGTGATGGAATCAGTTTTCTGAGCATCTGTGGTGTTTATTGCTCCTGTGCATCTGCCGCACACGAAAGCTATCTTCCCGGTTAATCTTCCTTTGATGTTGCTGCACCTCTTATGTGTTCTATATGGGAAATATTTAAACACGAGAGAATTAGTAGTCAGTGAAGTCCAGACTAGGTCAAAATATGAATTGCCAACAGACTATATAAAATAAAATGAATATAGAAAGAACATTAATAATAAATATATATAATATGGAGAATTAAAAGAGTTATGAATTGAAGATAAAGAAATAACTGAGTAAAAGTGGAAGTGGGAATAAAAATTATGCATATTAAGTACATCCAAAAAAGCATTATGTTTATGTCAATACCCTCACACTCAAGCCAACTCTGTCAAGCTTTCCTCAGCTCTCATCTTCCAGACACCCTTCTAACTATGCCATCATTCATTCAGTTGTAAATATATGAGAGCAGAGCTGTACATATGTCACCCCACTTTTGTGCTACCAGTTATTCTTTTCCTTGGAACCATGTCTGATTGTCACCCATCCCTCATTTTTTCAGTACCATTCCTTTTCTACTTTATTTTACATTAAATATTCCTTTCTCCTGACCTACTACCATGTGCCATCCTTAACATCTGCCTTATATCTACTATGATTCCCAACACCTTCACATATCAGTCATCAGTGTTTCCCCCCCCCCTCAACTGCCACCATTATTTATCACTCATATCCATCCCTTCATACTTCTAACTTCCATCTCAGTTACTGTGCATCTCTCACTTTACCCCCCCCCCCCATAGACACACATACTTCACATCATTTCCTTATGTCTCATCTGTTTAGATTTTATTATACTGCTGCTCGCCACCATTTCTGTACTGCTACTTTTTACCTCTTCCTCCTTTTCCTTCACTCACTCCTCTAAACTGATATTTACCATTAATCATGCCTCTGCATTCACCTCTATCTCCGTCTTCCTCATCTTTCATTTTCCCTCCTATATCTTTGTTTACTTACCCACCCACCCACACCTAATTCTGTCCCCACTCCCTCTTATATTCACCACCTTGTACCATGAGAGTATGCTCTGACATCTCATCACCGTGTATGAATGTGCAACATGCCTTTATTCATTGCTTGCCACCAAGCCTACTATGTGCCCTTATTGTGCACCTCTTATGTTAACTTTCTCTGTATCTTTCTCTTACTCTCTCTCTCCCCCTTTCTTTATGTGGTGTATAGTGTGATTTGAGAAATTAACAAAATCCAACCAGCCAACCAACATTTATACAAGTTATTATTATATACTAATGTGTGTGTATGTATGTATATATATAAATATATATGTATATATATATATATATATATACACACACACACTCATATATATATATATGCATACAGATATAAATATACATGAGTGAAATATCTTTTAACTCTTTCATTATCATATTTCTTTTGAGATACACTGTCTTTATTCCATTTAATTTGAAAATAATGAACAAGTTAGTAAAATAACTTTGTCACTCAGCTGGTGTTTGGAACATCATCATCATCATCATTTAACGTCCGCTTTCCATGCTAGCATGGGTTGGACGATTTGACTGAGGACTGGTGAACCAGATGGCTACACCAGGCTCCAATCTGATTTGGCAGAGTTTCTACAGCTGGATGCCCTTCCTAATGCCAACCACTCCGAGAGTGTAGTGGGTGCTTTTACATGCCACTGGCACGAAGGCCAGTCAAGAGGTACTGGCAACAGCCACTCTCGAAATGGTGTACATAGAATAATATGAAATTTCAATAAAAGGTTTTAATGTAGATTACTCTAAACCTGAAAGTTTATGTCATAGAACCAGGAGCTGTCTCAGGTGGGTTGGTATCAAAAGGGTTAACCATTTAGCATTTAAACCAGCTATATCTAGCCAAAGTAGTCTACCTGTTTTATGCTCAAACCAGCTAGATCAGGCCACTCACAACTACCCTGCAATGTCTATCTAAAAATAAATATTGTTTAACGTCTACCTTCCATGATGGCATGGGTTGGACAGTTTGACAGGGGCTAGCCAGACAGAAGACTGCACCAGACTTCTGTGTCTGTTTTTACAGCTGAATAGCCTTCTTAAGACCAACCACCTCACAGAGTGAACTGAGTGCTTTTTTTGTTCTTTTTTTATGTGGCTCCAGCACAGGTGAGGTCAGTTTTGGCATGGTTTTTACAGCTGGAAGCCCTTCCAAATGCCAACGATTTTACAGTGTAGACTGGATACTTTTTACATAGCACCAACACTGGCAACATCACCAAGTAACTTGCAAGACAAAGGGCTTTTGAGAAGGGAGGGGGCATTGGAGGAGGTGATCTTGTGTCAGATGATGAAAGGTTAGAGTGTGACAGAGAGGTAGGTGTCATTATGTAGAGGATTTACATGGTTACCTGGCCAGAGGGAGAGAGAGTTAATAAGAATGAGGACAGAAACAGGTGTGCAATCACCTTATATTAATCTTGAAGCTACAAGATAATTACATGATTAATTGAAAGCGATGTAAATAAATAAGCATTACATAATAATGTAATACAGAATAATCTGAATGCTAAAGGGTTAAAAAGTTATAAGAAATATTTGAAAGTTATACATAATTATATTTACTTCTGTCCCTAGTTTTAACGTCCCTCCTAACTAAATCAACTTGCAGCTATCATCTATTTTTGCACCTGTCACTTAATATTCCACAAAGATCTTCACACTTTTGCACATTTGGAATATTTCCAAGATTTTGACAGCTAAACTCTCAGGTAGACCTAAACCCAGCAGGGAACTAACCAGCTCTTGCTCTTCATCACCTTTATACTCCTTTGATATTTAACTTTACCCCACATTCTTCTAGTTTGCACACTTAAAGGTCACTCCATTGTCTTGAGTGACAGACCATTATGTTGCCATTGTACCCATGTCTTTGCCTGCCCCCATATCCCACAACTTTACACTTCCCATCCTCCCTTCTTTTCCTTTTGCTTTGCTCTTGTCCGTCTACGTGTCCTTCCATTGACTTCCTCTCTCAATTCCAACATTATTTCGATTCTTACTCTTTTCATCTAAGCCAGTGGTTCTCAACCATTCTTTGCCATGGACCCCTTTGATTCCTACTTTATTCTACTGGACTCCCATAATCATTTGAAGTTTTAAGGAAAAAAAACTCATATTTTTATAACTAAATATTATTGGAACTTGTATAAAAAAATTAAATAGACGCAGGAGTGGCTGTGTGGTAAGTAGCTTGCTTACCAACCACATGGTTCTGGGTTCATTCTCACTGCGTGGCACCTTGGGCAAGTGTCTCCTAATATAGCCTCGGGCCAACCAAAGCCTTGTGAGTGGATTTGATAGACGGAAACTGAAAGAAGCCTGTCGTATATATGTATATATATATATATATATATATATATATATATATATATATATATGTATGTGTGTGTATATGTTTGTGTGTCTGTGTTTGTCCCCCCAACATCACTTGACAACTGATGCTGGTGTGTTTATGTCCCCATAACTTAGCGGTTCGGCAAAAGAGACCGATAGAATAAGTACTAGGCATCCAAAGAATAAGTCCTGGGGTCGATTTGCTTGACTAAAGGCGGTGCTCCAGCATGGCCGCAGTCAAATGACTGAAACAAGTAAAAGAGTAAAAGAGTATTTTGTGTATTGTAGAAGTAAAACTGATTTGTTACACTCTAAGCTCTATATCTAATGCCTATTCTATTAATCTATCTCCCCCTATCAGCTAGGGTTTCATATTTTACTTACATTTCTGATAATATATGTATATATCAGAAGATTCAATAGCTAAAGCCTCATTCCCTTCTGAAGATTGGGTGAGTTGTTCATATAATTTAAACTTTTGTTATTTCATTAACACCACTCCATTTCATGTAGAAGTACACACAATGCACATTACTGCACTGTACATCAAACACCAGAAACAGATGTAAAGGATTACCTGCTTTCTCCCTATCATATGAAGTTCAAGGAGTAAATCCCAGGATTTTTACCTACCTGTCCAGGGTGAACCTTTATAAAAGACCACTTGCATCCTTTTGTCTGTGACAGTAGAGTTATGAATGTTCTTGCTATATACCTACCGTTGAAGAATTACTATGAACTTCCACTTCCCCAATTTTCCAGTTTACCTGCTTAATTGCACTCACTTCTGTATCACTATTTTATACGTGGTTTGATGCCTTTTGCAACAACCTATCCGTCTTTTATTTTATTATAGATAGTGAAATGGTAGTGAGCTGGCAGAATAATTAGCACATCAGACAAAATACTGTTGCATTTCTTCTGACTCATTACATTCTGAGTTCAATTTCTGCCAAGGTCAACTTTGTTTTTCCATCTTTTGCAGTCGATAAAATAAGTACCAGTTGAGCATTCAAGTCAATATATTTGACTTACCCCTCCCCACAAAAAAAAAACAAAAAAAACTACTGGCCTTATATCAAAATTTGAAACGAAAAGCAGCAAGCCAGCAGAACCATTAGCACACCAGACAAATGCTTAGTATTTCTTCCTGTTTTGCATTCTGAATTCAAATGTTGCCAAGGTCAACTTTACTTTTTACCCCTTCAGGGTCAATAAAATAAGTTCCAATTCAACACTGCGGTTGATGTAGTTGGCTTCCCCCTCTCCTCAGAATTGTTGGCCTTGTGCCAAAATTAGGAAGAATTATACATAGTAAAATGTGAAAGAAGTACTTTGATTTGTCCTCATTGCTCCACATGAGCAATATTTCATTCATTTCTTTCAAATTGTAATAGCTCTAATAATATTACCTTGTTTTCTTTTGTGTCCCCTTAATGTGCCACAACTTTATGGTTTAACCAAACCTCTATGTGTATGTTTAATTATATTGTGGCTGCACAATTTAAATTTTATTTAATATGCCTTGCTGAATTTTTTTTGTCAGTGTTTTTCTTCCGTAAGGAATTTTTATTTCAGCCCCAAAACATAATTGTTTGTAAATTTTTGTCAAGCAAAGTATTCATATATGTGTACATGTATGTTTTCTTTAGGATTTATTTTTAGGTTGTTTTCTTTTTTTTGTTATTTAGAGAATTCAAGTTGGTCACTAACCAAATGGCAAGGATCTTTTGTTTCAGTTAAGACGAGTGTTGGATGTTTGTGGTCTCCTGAATCAGTTGATGTGTGAGTGTATATATACATGCATGTTTGTGCTAATGGATAACTTGTATTTGTGTAGTGGATATGCCCTTTAATTTAGTATACGAGTGTCTGTGCTCCATACTTTTTTACTCTTTAGAATAAAAGCTTTTCTGCTTCATTTATATGTGCGTGTGTTTCTGCATTCCACATATGTGTGTGTGCATATGTCTGGCTCAGGAAATTCACAGGGGAGAGGGTCCCTGAGGCATTTTATGTACTTTTCATATGCTTAGCATAAGAAGCTGGCATTGACAATCTCTGGAACATTTTGCACATATTCATGCATGCACATATTCAATTTCAGAATCTGTTTATCTGTATGCATCCGCTGGGAATTTAACAAAAGCTGCCTATTGTAATGAGAAAGTGTATAGACTGTTAAAGTGTGTATCCTGTTAAACACAAGCCCTTTTGTCTAGAATTCTTTTTTTCACAAACACGGGTTTCTATTTATGTGTGTACATGTTAGATAAATGGCTTGTGTGTAGATCAGTGGTTCGCTACCACTTTTTGCCTATGAACCCCTTCGATGCCTATTTTACTCTACAGGACCTCTATAGCTATTCAATGTATCTTTTATTTGTTTCAGTCATTAGACTGTAACCATGCTGGGGCACAGCCTCGAGGAATTTTTACTCAAACTGATCGACCCCAGTACTTATTCTATTGGTCTCTTTTGCCAAACTGCTAAGTTACAGGAACATAAAAACACCAACACCATTTGTCAAATGGCAGGGGGGGGGGGCACAAACATACATGATAGACTTCTTTCAGTTTCCATCTACCCAAGGCTACAGTAGAAGACACTTGCCCAAGGTGACATACAGTGGGAGAGAACCCAAAACCATGTGGTTGGCAAGCAAACTTCTTACCACTCAGCCATGCCTACACCTAAAACAGCGATCGAAGTATATTGTTATTGTTGTTGAACTGGAGATCAACCCAGATGTATCATACTGACCTATAATCAAACGTCAGTGTACCTCTGATCACACTGGATTTTTCCCCGCTCTAGCGATAGTGTACCCTCCATGAACAAAATTATCCATCATCATTTAACATCTAACTTCCTTACTGGCATGGATCCAGTGAGCTGCAGGTTTGCTTTAAGCTCAGATGTCAGCTTTGACGTGGTTTCTGTGGCTGGATGCCCTCCCTAATGCCAACCATTTTAGAGAATGTACTATCTTCATGATATTTTTGATATCTGCTTTATCAATGCTGGTATAGTTTGCACGAGTCATCTTGAGGCAGTATTCTATAGCCAAATGCTCTTCCAGATAACAGCTTTTGTTTTCAAGGGTTGAAAAAGATGTATTGCTTTGGTCTTTGCACAACTTCCAGATATTTTGTTTATGTAAGACCTAAACAACATCACTCCTACCTAAACAATGTCATAAAAAAAGACACCCACACACACCCACATGTGTACAATGGAATTTGAACTCAGAACATAACATGTCAGAGCAAATGCCACGAGGCATTTTTTCTGATGTTCTAACTATTTTGCCATTCACCACCTTAATATCGGTTTCAAATTTTGGCACAAGGCAAGCAGTTTCAAGGGATGGGATGAGTTGATTACATTTGACCCCAGTGCTCAACTGGTGCTTATTTTATTGACCACAAAAGAATGAAAAGCAAAATCAGCCTCGGCAGAATTTGAACTCAGAACATAGAGAGTTCACTGCACCCTTTTTATCAGTTTTACTACATAATAGAAATATTGCCAATGCTAATCTAAGGCAGCCTCCTTGGAGTCTCTTTGGTCAGACGTGTGTGTGTGTGTGTGTCTATATACACTTTTTTCAGCTTATCAAATTTCTATGCCAATAAAATATTACTGTTCCTGAAAGCTGTTTTTTTATACCTTCTACAGACTGTTAAGTTTCTACACCTGGATCCTTGGACCTTACATTTACATATCATTATATATATATATATATATATATATATATATATATATATATATATATTATGGAGATGTACTTGCATAGCAAGTGACCTGATCTGAGATCGTGTACTGGAACGAAAGCAATTGCAGCGTGGGAGGTGTTTATAAGCCATTTAAAATAACACACAAAAACTGTTAGATTCACTTCAACATTTAAATTTAATTTGTCAAAATATTTTCGTCGCTTTGAGACTGCGACCCGTTCACTGACAAAATTTTGTGCTGTGTTTCTTAAATGGCTTATAAACACCTCCCACGCTGCAGCTGTTTATATATATATAATATATATATATATATATATTTGTGTGTATTACTATCTCCTTGTCTTGACTGTGTGATAGTTGTTGTAAACGAGTGTCAGTCATGGGGAAATATTACCTTACTTGGAAACAGGTGGGGTTGGCACCAGGGAGGGCATCTGGCCCTAGAAAAATCAACCTCAACAAATTCTATCAGACCCATGTGAGCATTAAAAAGTGGACATGAAAATAAAATGGTGGTTGTGATGGTGGTGGCAGAGGCTGTGGTGGTGTTGGTGATGTTGGCAGTGGTGAATTGTGTTAGATATGTCTAGCTCAGGGGTCTCCAATGTGGTCAATATTGACCCCTGGGGGATCAATGGGACTATTCAAGGGGGTCGGTAAATGCACATCTACTTATTATTATTATTATTATTATTATTTATTCATTTTCTTGCACATGCCTGGGGGTCGATTAGGGGTCAAGGATTCTATGAAGGAGTTGATGGTCTCAAAAGTTTGGGGACCCCTGGTCTAGCTAAACCACAATAGTATGTAGCCTTTGCTCTTGTATCTGCTTCCCCAGTAATTAATAAATTGTAATAGTTATGTCATTGTTTCTGTTAGTGTACAATAAGCCACCAACCTGTCCTTCCTCGCCACCACCTTTTTGCTTTGTCATTTTGGCCACTGATTTCCTATTAGCAACCTTTTTACCTGGTTACAATCCACCCCTTCTTTTCTCTTTTAACACCTTACCCTCCTGCCCACACACATTTGCACACATTCTACACATTCTTTAGATCTGTGTTTCTCAGTGCTAGTCTTGCTTTTTTTTTTGTTTTTAATTTTTACTTCTTTTCTTCTTTTGGTCATTGGACTGAGGCCATGCTGGGGCACTGTCTTCAAGAGTTTAGTCTGCCACATTGACCTTAGTATTTTTTTTTTTTTTACACTTAAGTCTGGTACTTATTTTATCAATTTGTATTTGTCAAACATCACTGCTTACTTAGTGGTAAACATTGACAGGTAAATATAAACACACACACACATGCATACACACATGCATATATACATACATACATGCATGCGTGCACACATACACACACATTACAATCATCATGATCATTTAACAGCCATCTTTAACAACACTCATGCTGGCATGAGTTGGACAGTTTGACAGGATCTAACGAACCAGAAGGCTGCATCAAGTTCCAATGTCTGGTTTGGCATGGTTTCTATGGCTGGATGCCCTTCTTAATGCCAACCATTTTACAGAGTATATTGTGTGCTTTTTTTCATGTCACTGACATTAATGAAGTCACCACTGGCATTAGTAAAGTCACAAGCAATGTAAGCACACAAATCTGTCTAATTGGTTTAAAGACAGCCCCGAAGGTGTGCACACGTCAGGTGTTGAAGTGATTACAGAGCAATGTGAGATGAAGTCTTTTGCTCAAGAACACAATGCATCACCTATTCTAGAAATTGAAACCACGATTTCCCAATCGTGAGTGCAACACCCTAACCACTACATCATGCATCCTCATATATATAATCTATATTAATAAAAGCAAAATTCTCTCTGTCTGTCTGGAACCTCTGTATCTCAGTCTACATTTGCTCTATATAGACCTTTTTGGAATCAGGATGATCCCTGGATTGAAAATCTGCCTTTCATTTGGTTCTTGAACATCCAGCATTGGGATCTGATTTAAAAGAATTTAGGTTGCTATTTCTAGCAGGTAAAGTTTGGCTGATTCATGCCATCTTGGTTGGTGTTTGTCAGATGACGTCAGATCAATGGGGAGATAAAGGACATTTGCTTCATTGATTTTATGTTGAGATAAGACAAATTGGGACAAATTGACCAACAGTTGGAATTCAACTTGGGACTGGAACAATAGAATGATTGCATTACAGAATTAATTCTCATCCGTCCTCAACTTCTGATCAAACACCACTGGGGCATATAGTCATTATAGATGTATTATAGTCATGCTTGATAGAAAAGTGTGGAGAGTGTTTGCGGATGGATGAGTGAATTTTAATGTTGCTCAAAGTGGTATGGAACCAACATGATGTAGCGGGGGTAAACCAGCATATGCTGTCAGGCCCCACTGCTGATATTGTGGGTTACGTTCTATGCCTTGACCCGAGCATAGAACAGGGCTCGCCCCTTTGAGCTGGGAAATGAATAGAATGCCTGGTGTGTGTCTTGCTGTGGCTACCCATTCAAAAAAAAAAAAAATGGGGAATAGGCCTGGGTATATGTATATGTATGTATTTTGCTCTTTTTAGTTTTGGGTTGTAGGTCCAATTAGCCCTCCGCAGGAGCTAGGTTAAAAGCACAAACAGCCGCTTTTAAGCTAGTATATAATATATACATTATATAATAGATAATACACACACACACACACACATAAGCTCCCATGCATTTTCTGTTTACACCAAATTTCACTCACAAGACATTCGCTATGGTAGAAAACACTTGTCCAGGGTACCACACAGCTGGTATGTAAACATCCTAAGCTCTCAGTCACAACCATGAAATTTTCTTGACTTCATAGGCACAGGCAGCCATGTGGTTTCAGGTTCAGTCCCACTGCGCAGCGTCTTAGGTAAGTGTCTTTTACTATAGCCCTGGGCCAATCAGTGTCCTGTGAGTGAATTTGGGAGATGGAAACTGTGTGAAAGCTTGTTCTATGTGTGTGTATATTTATCTAAGATATATATATATATATATATATATAATATATCATCATTATCATCATTTAATGTCTATGTTCCATCTTAGCATGTGTTGCAAGGTTTGACAGGGTCTGATGTGTCTGAGAACTGCGTAGTGCTCAAATGACTTGGCTTCTATAGCTGGATACCCTTCCTAACACTCACCACTTTACGGCATGGACTGGGCGCTTTTTTTTTCTGTACCACCAGCACTAGTAAGGTTGCCATGCAACTCACAGGAGTATGACCCTTGGGGAGAAGTGGGGAGGGGGTCAACTTCATGCTAAAGGATGAGGACATTATTGTGAGAAGTTGGGGGTCGTTTGCATGGCTGCTCACATGTAATAGAGGAAAGGGAAAGAGGAAAAGAGAAAATGAATTGTTGCAGCTGCAAGAGATAGACAGTAGCACTGAGGTGCTCAGGTGCCCCCACAAGGCACAAGGTGAGTAGAAATAGGTAGTTTGTGAGATTGTATGGGAAGGAAAATGAGGATATGGGGAAGCAGGCTGCCAAAATGGGTAGAGCTGAGGGGTAAATGAACAAAGTTGTGTGTGTGTGGAAGCCTACATAGAAGACATACAAACACATAAATCTTACCTATTTCTCTGCAGATTGAAGAAAATGATGAACAGCCTAAATCAAGTTTCAACCCTTATTGGAGTTCTCATCAGAGATGTGTTTTCATGTGTGTGTGTTTGTTCAACTGAATTCTTCAAGGCAGTGTCCCAGTATAGCTACTTCCTTATGACTGAAGCAAGTAAAAGATAAAAGCTGCCTTGTGGTTGTTTGGCCTACTAGAAATAACAGTCAAATCACCCTCAAATTATAACCTATTGTCTTAAAAAAAAAAAAAAAGCATGATATAATTATGGTTGGCATGCCTTTAATCATAGCCTGTTTAGTTTGGACTAAAGATAAAGAGCAACAATAAATATTTCTTTCCTCTTAAAAATGTAAGAACTCTTATCTTCCCATTCCATTCAAAACTTGCTCAAAATTGGCAAACTTTACTAGCAGTTCCACCTTCAAGATTACTCTGATGGTTACACTGTACTTTTCACGAAGTAAATGCAATAATTTGAAGGCAAAAATGGAGATGTCGGTTGTAAATTGGACTTTTAACATTTTCATCCATTCTAGGCAATTATATTTAAGTGCAGTTTAATCTTTCTATTGTAAAAATGTACTTGCTTTAACTCTCTCTTTTCTGTTCATACACAAAACGCACACGTATTTATACACACATATATAGTTATACATATTTACGTATATATATATATATGTATATATATATGTATATATATATATATATATATATATATATATATATATATATATATATATATATATATATATATAGGTGTGTGTGTAAATATATTTATATATGCTTTTATATATATGTATATATGTGTGTGTTGTGTGTGTGTATGTATGTATCTATCTATATATATATATATATACACACATATATATAAAATTAATAATTATGAGTTTGAACTTATCTCGTTTTTGGTTTCCTTATTTCCGCACTCTCTCTCTCTACATACATATATGCATGCATATATACATACATGCATATGTAGATACATTCATGCATGTATACACATTTATTCACAGCACATAAAACAAGGATATATCCTTTTATTTATCTTTTTCACTCTCTCTCCTCCGCATGTGTAATGCATGGATTTGTCTGTATTTGTGTGTGTGTGTGTGTGTGTGTGTGTGTGTGTGTGTGTATGAGTATTTGTGTGTATGTGTACACATATAGGCATACACTGACATATCTAGCTGTGTCTGTCTCTCCATCCGTCTCTCCTCTCTCTCTCTGTATGTATATATATATATATATATATATATATACACATATAGGGAGAGATACATAGATATTTATGTATCTGTGCATGCATACATGCATGTGTGTTAGTGTACACACACACACACACTCACAAGTCTGTTTATAAACTGGTTCCAAGCCCATCCTTGTGCTTCCCTTCTGCCTATAAGCACTCAGACACACACTTATTTAGCAACAGACCAAAGAACAATCCTTTGGTCTAGAAGTAGACTTACTATATTGGTCACTTGTTTACCAACCATTTCACTCTGTGATAAGACCAGTTTTTGTTGTTATATTTTTTGTAGTGCTTCCTCTTTGCATTCTATTATACTTATATATCCATTATTGTTAAAACAGTTGATCAGTGTGCTGATGTAAACAGCTGGACAGTGTTCACATATAGAGCTTGGCCGTGTGTCGATGTGGTAGACTTTTGGCTAGTGTATTGATATTGTTTACTGAACATCGTGTTAGTGTGTCTGTATGGTAAACACTTCAACTGGAGCCCTAATTGGTTGAAGAAGCAACTAGTAAGTTCATATATATTTTTTTTCTCACTGAATTTCTGTTGACTTCAAGTTTTTATATTGACTTCTTTTGACAAGGTATCAACATGTGTAGACAACAGGTGTGGTTGTGCAGTTAAGAGTTTGCTTCTCAACCACACTGTTACAGGTTCAGTCCCACTATGTGGCTCTTTAGGCAAGTGTTTTCTACTATAGCCCCAGGCCAACTAAAGCCTTGTAAGTGGGTTTGGTAGACGGAAACTAAAACAAGCTTGGTCATATATATATATATATATATATATATA
>NC_068995.1:36756988-36764209 GCF_001194135.2 Octopus bimaculoides | reverse complement strand
ATGTGTGTGTGTGTGTGCGTGTGTGTGTGTGTGTGTGTGTATATGTATATGGCTGGCTGCCGACAAATTTTTCTGCTTTTAAAAAGAAAAAAGGATTTTATCCTTTATATATGTATATGTATGTGTGTGTGTGTGTGTATATATATATATATATATGTGTGTGTGTGTGTGTGTGTGTGTGTGTATATATATGTATGTATATGTATATATATGTGTGTGTGTGTGTGTATTAAGATTCAGGTGAATAAGGCACTTAAATGGTAAAGCACCTGGTTTGCTCAAATTTAAAATGCATACACAGCAACTATAGATGAATACAAACATTAGTACCAAAGTATGGGCAGAAAGATATTCAGGTTATATACACAATGAATTGTTCCCAACTGAGTATGTTTTCAGCCCTTGGGCTAACCCAGAAATGCACATTGTATTAAATATATGGTCCATAATATACTTCAAACACATAAGGAGCAGGTTCCAAGAGAGGTGAATCATAAAAAAATAAATAAATAACAAATGTTTGTTATTTACATATGTAGGCACAGGAGTGGCTGAGTGGTAAGCAGCTTGCTTATGAACCACATAGTTCTGGATTCAGTCCCACTGCATGGCACCTTCTACTATAGTCTCAGTGGATTTGGTAGACAGAAACTGAAAGAAGCCCGTCATAAATATATATACATATGTATATATATGTGTGTGTGTGTGTGTATGCTTGTGTGTCTGTATTTGTCCCCCCCCCCATCGTTTGACCACTGATGTTGGTGTGTTTATGTTCCCGTAACCTAGTGGCTTGGCAAAAGAGACCGATATAATAAGTACTAGGCTTGCAAAGAATAAACCCTGGGGTTGATTTGTTCAACTAAAAGGCAGTGCTCCAGCATGGCCGCAGTTAAATGTCTGAAACCACTAAAAGAATAAAAGTGTGTGTGTGTGTGCATGTATATATATATATGTGTGTGTGTGTGTGTATTTAATTGAAAAGGGGTTAAGAATTCATACAACTCAAAGATTATAATTAAAAAGTGAAGGTAGAAACAGCATGAAAGTATTCTTCTACTTTTGACTGCGACCATGCTGGAGCAGCGCCTTTAGTTGAACAAATCGATCCCAGGGCTTATTCTTTGTAAACCTAGTACTTATTCTATCCATCTCTTTTGCCAAACTTCTAAGTTACGGGGACGTAAACACACCATGGTGGAGGACAAACACGGACACACACACAAATCATAGATGTATATATAAATATATATACATACATATACACACACACACACACACACATATATATATATATATACGACAAGCTTCTTTCAGTTTCCGTCCACCAAATCAACTTACAAGGCTTTGGTCAGCCCAAAGCTATAGTAGAAGACGTTTACCCAAGGTGCCACGCAGTGGGCCTGAAACTGGAACCATGTGGTTGGTAAGCAAGCTACTTACCACACAGTCATGCCTGCACTTATGTTTAAAGAATTTTTATATTTGTTACATTAAGTGACTTTTATAAAATATAACCAGTTTCATGTGTGTGTGTGTGTGTGTGTGTCTTTGTGTATATATTTGTCCTCCACCTTTGCTTGACAATTGTGTTGGTTTGTTTACATCGCTGTACCTTAGCAGCTTGACAAAAAAGACTGATAGAATCAGTACCAGGCTTTAAAGAAGTAAGTACAAGGATTGATTTGACTGACTAAACCCTTCAAGGTGGTGTCCCAGGATGACCACAGTCAAATGACTAAAACAAATGAAAGATAAAAGATGCAGGTATTACTATGTAGTTAAGTAGTTTACTTCCCAGCCAAGTAGTCTTGGGTTCAATCCACAGCATGGTGCCTTGGGCAAGTGAGGCAACCAAAGCCTTGTGATTGGATTTAGTAAATGGAAACTGGAAGAAGCCCGACATACACGCATGCATACACACACACATATTGGCATAGGTGTGGCTGTGTGGTAAGAAGCTTGCTTCGCAACCTCATAGTTCCAGGTTCAGTTCCACTGTGTGGCACCTTGGGCAAGTGTCTTCTGCTATAGCCTTGAGCCAACCAAAGCCTTGTGAGTGGATTTGGCAGACGGAAACTGAAAGAAGCCTGCCGTATATATATATATAATTGTCATATATATGTATATATTTCTGTGATTGTGTTTGTAGTTGCCCCACCACACACACACACACACACCACTTGACAACCAATGTTGGTGTGTTTACGTCTCCATAACTTAACGGTTTGAGGAAAGAGACCTATAAAATAAGTACTAGGCTTACAAAGAATAAGTCCTTGGGTCAATTTGTTCGACTAAAACCCCTTAAGGTGGTGGTACAGCATGACCACCGTCAAAATGGCTGAACCAAGTAAAAGAATATGTGTGTGAAGTGAGTCGAGTGTGTGTATTTTTGTGTCTCTTTGTCTTGACATTGTAGGATAGTTGTGGATGTCACTGTCATACAAGAAATGACAACTTGCTGGGGCTACTTGCTGGTGCCTAGCAGTGGGAAATTTAGACAGTGTCACGTGACAACTTGCTGGGGCAGCCTGCTGGAGCCTAGCAGCAGGTATAAAAAGGGGAATTTGACAAGACGGTCAGTCGGACGCTGACACTCGTTGATGCTGCATCAAAGAGGCCAGGGAATAGAAGAAAGAAGACATGCACCCAACACCAGAGCTGAAGACACCGCCGAAAGGGCGGGGGAGTAGGGGCCGAAACCGGACGTGGTTCCTCCTGATGATGTCTTGAGCTAACTGGATCCTATAAAGGAGCTGTTGTGGTAGCAGACCACGAAACATGGTTGAAATTCCCCAATAATCTACGCGGAAACGTCTGGCCATGGGGAAATATTACCTTGCTTGGAAACAGGTGAGGGCTTGGTGACAGGAAGGGTATCCAGGTATAGAAAATCTGTCTCAATAAACTCTAAAAGTGGGCATTAAAATGACGATGTTATCATCATCATCCTCAAGAGCCTTCAAGCTCCTCTGTATAGTCACTTGACCTTCAAGAAACAGCAGTCTCAAATCATACCCTACCATCTATTATAGTACTATAAATTTTTTGTTCCCACTGCATGCGACATTAAATATACTAAGAAAATTTAAATAGTTACATAGTCTATCTATAGACAAAACACAAAGAGATTGACCCAACAGGAGGTATTAGTCATATTTAGAATAGTCATTAAAAACCGCATAGTTATCTGTTATTTATCCATGGCAGTATTAAATATCTCATCATTATGATTAAGGACTTCTTAAAACTAAATAACCTAATTTGCATAGAAAGTATGTTTCTGGCAGCTAATTTAGTTCGATGTATTAATACTCTTAGCAGCATGTATTTGATATTATAACTTTATTATAAGAGTAAATCTGTTGTATAATGTGTAGTTCGTTATTTCTTTATTGCCCACAAGGGGTTAAACATAGAGGGGACAAACAAGGACAGACAAAGGGATTAAGTCGATTACATCGACCCCAGTGCGTAACTGGTACTTAATTTATCGACCCCGAAAGGATGAAAGGCAAAATCGACCTCGGTGGAATTTGAACTCAGAACTCAGAACCGCTAAGCATTTTGCCCGGCGTGCTAACGTTTCTTATTTCTTTATTGCCCACAAGGGGCTAAACATAGAGGGGACAAACAAGGACAGACAAAAGGATTAAGTCGGTTACATCGACCCCAGTGCATAACTGGTACTGAATTTATTGACCCTGAAAGGAGGAAAGGCAAAGTCGACCTCGGCGGAATTTGAACTCAGAATGTAACGGCAGACAAAATATCGCTAAGCATCTCGCCCGGCGTGCTAACGTTTCTGCCAGCTCGCCGCCTTACTGTTATATAATGTATAGCTTGTGCTGACAAATTGGATTGAGTCGTCTTTTCTGCCCACAGAGACATTGTCTAGACATTTGTTTACATTTTCCTGGTACATCCATTTGCACATACAGTCTCAGCTATGCAGTCAAATCAGACTGGAGTTATTTATTAATGACCTTTACTCTCTGTAATGAACTTTCTGTTTCTCACTCCTCCTTAACTGGCTACATACAGTTGCATCCATACACACACGTGTATATATGTATACATACATATGTGTGTATGCATATGCATACATACACACATATGCATACATGTGTATCTGTCTCAGTCTATATTTCTTTGTCTCTCACTTGTTCTGACTGTCTATCTCTTCCTCTTTTTCTCTCTCCCCTTTCTCTTTCTCTCTCTCTCCCTCTCTCTCTCACACACACACACACAGATTTTCTGCACAAGAACTAGGAGTGACAAAAAGTATTTACTCCAAAGGCATGTATGTTATTTAAGCTATTCATTTCTATACAAGCATTTGAACACCCAGAGCAATCAGTCTTCAATCCAATGTATTATCACTCTGTTGTGTGTAAACGTCAGTTAAAAGACTGGTGTATGCCCTCCAGTAGTAATGTCTGTAATTATTAATAAATACGAATTGTGTGGGCTTATTCTTACGTCTTTGATGTTGCCTGTATGAGTGGACAGCTAAAGTATAGCTGAAAAGACACAGATGCTCTTGCTCTCATAAAAAAAAAAAAGCATGGAAGTATCCACTGATATAGAGACTGGAACAAACAGAGAAGCTTGCTATAAATACATTTACAGTATATGAAACCAGGCGAAGTTGCTGAGATACTGAAAACATCAATTTGAGTTGTTACCACCTTGTTAAATACTCACTTAAACTTGTATGGTTATAGCCCCAGGCCAGTCCTAATCAAGTACGCCTATGATCAAAACACCCTAACTTTAACTAGTATGGTTATAATTGTTGTTTAACCCCAGGCCAGTCCTAATCAAGTACGCCTATGATCAAAGATATCCTGACTTTAACTAGTATGATTATAGTTGTTGTTTTGCACCTGGCCACTCCCTAACAAGCAGACCTGTGACCAAAGACATCTTAACCATAACCATCTTACCTTTGCTAACATAGTTATTTCAGACTATCTTACTCTATATATTACTTCTCTTTGTTAAAATAGCTAGCATGTGATTTAAGAGAGATTTAGTTGCTATTTTCAGCAGGTCAAGTGACTCCATAAAGACTTCCTCATTAATTTACAATTAGTCTGTTTGTGTAGTAAGGTGTCACCTGCAATTACCAGTGCTGCTGTACAATTACCAGCTGCTATTAGGATAAAAATGTCAAATAAGGTACAGGTCAAGAAGTTTGCATTCCAAACACATGGTTCTAGGTTCTCTCTCACTGCATGGCACCTTGGGCAAGTATCATCTACTATGCCTCCAGGCCAACCCAAGTGGATTTGAGAGTCAGAAACTGAAAGAGACCCCTTGTGTATAGTGTGTGTGTATGTGTGGAGTGTCAGTGTCATACAGGTGAGGGTTGGCTATGGGAAGGACATCCAGAAGTAGAAAATCAACCTTGCTCCTGAAAGAAATTCTGTCTGACCCATGCAAGTATGGCAAAGAGGATGTTAAAATGATAATGAGGAAGAAGAGGATGACGATGAGGAAGAGGGAAATTAGAAGCACTTGAAGCTGAATGACATGTAAGTCTCAAAGACAGTTGAAAGTTTGTAAGGCGGCGAGCTAGCAGAAACGTTACCACACCGGGCGAAATGCTTAGCGGTATTTCGTCTGCCGTTACGTTCTGAGTTCAAATTCCGCCGACGTCAACTTTGCTTTCATCCTTTCGGGGTCGATAAATTAAGTACCAGTTATGCACTGGGGTCGATGTAATCGACTTAATTCCTTTGTCTGTCCTTGTTTGTCCCCTCTGTGTTTAGCCTCTTGTGGGCAGTAAAGAAATAAGAGTGGGTTCATCAGAGTAAGATGTAAAGAATGTGAGTTTTGACAGTGAGTTATGAGTACATGTGTTTAGATATAGCTGAGCATGTATGCATGTGCACAGGTCTGTGTGAACATGCGGAATGCATAGGTGTAGCTGTGTGGTAAGAAACTTGGTTTGCAACTACATAGTTCCAGGTTCAGTTCCACTGTGTGGCACCTTGGGCAAGTGTCTTCTGCCATAGCCTTGGGCCAACCAAAGCCTTGTGAGTGGATTTGGCAGACGGAAACTGAAAGAAGCCTGCCATATATATATAATCGTCATATATATGTATATATTTCTGTGACTGTGTTTGTAGTTGCCCCCCACACACACCACTTGACAACCAATGTTGGTGTGTTTACGTCTCCATAACTTAGCAGTTTGAGAAAAGAGACCTATAAAATAAGTACTTGGCTTACAAAGAATAAGTCCTGAATGTGAGTTTTGACAGTGAGTTATGAGCACATGTGTTTAGATATAGCTGAGCATGTATGCATATGCACAGGTCTGTGTGAACATGCGGAATGCAGCGCATGTATGTGTATTCATGTATCTGAATATCTGTAGATATATATAAATTATACACCCCACCACCCACCTACACATTGCCAAAAATACTTGTCTGGTTAGTTAGTGACTAAAATGGTAAGCATTAGACTGAAATACCTTTAGGTATTTAACTTTGAATTCTCTACAGCCTGAGGTAAGCAAATTAATTACTAAGCTTGTAATAGGTCAATTCAATTTGGCCTTGTGCCACTATTAGAAATCAATATTACTACTGTATAATTAGTTAAAATGGTTTTATATAACCAGAGCAACAACAGCTGCAGGCTGGCTGTGTAGTTAAGAAGTTTGCTTCACAATGAACTAGTTCTGAGTTCAGTCCCACTGCACTACACCTAGGGCAAGTATCTATTACTATAATACATGACTAACCTATAGCTTGTAATGGAATTTGGTAGATGGAAACTGTGTAGAAGCCTGTTCTGTGGCCATATGTATACATCATCATCATTTAACGTCCATATTCCATACTGGCATGGGTTGGACAGTTTCACAAGAACTGGCCAGCTGAAGAGCTATCTCGGTTCCATGTCTGTTTTGACATGGTTACTACAGTTCGATGTCCTTCCTAACACCAACCACTTTACAGAGTGTACTGGATGTGTTTATGTGACACAGGCATAAGTGCTTTTTATGTGGCACTAGCACCTATGAGCCTGCAAGATTAGGAATGCTCAGCTAGAGGAATGTAGGGGACGTGTTGGTATGCAAGGACAACCACCATTTTACTTACCTTGACATGTCTTCTCAAGCACAGCAAACTGCCATAATATATCAGATATACATAATACACACACACAAACACACATATATACATATATATATATATA
>NC_068995.1:36741783-36756373 GCF_001194135.2 Octopus bimaculoides | reverse complement strand
CTGTTTACTATTAACAGCAAATTGGTCATCTTAAAATGGCTATAAATGAAGATGACTAATTTGCTGTTAATAATAAACCATTATTAACTTCCTAATCTCCATTTTCTTTTCTTTTATATATATATATATATATATATATATATATATATATATACATACATATATTATTAATAATGCATGTCCTTGATCATATTTGCTTTTTACTGCTTGACAACAGGTGTTCATTATCGTCATTTAATGTACATTTTCCATGCTAGCCTGGGTTGGATGGTTTTAGCAGGAGCTGGCAAGCCAGAAGACTGTGCCAGGCTTTGTATGCCTTTATTAATGCCAGCCACTTTACAGTGTGTGCTGGGTCTTTTTACATGGTACTGACACCAGTAATGTCACCAAGTAACTCACAAGACAAGACTCCCACCATCATTTGAGGTGGTGGAGTAGTATTGAGAGTGGTGGCTTCATGCCAAGTGAGGTAGTAGGTGACGTCAAGATTGTGTGAAATGAGTAGAGGTGGTGTGTGAGGGATACAGAGTGCTAGGGTTGAAGTCAGAAATACATGGGGGTGTAAATGGTGGGAGATAGACAGAGGTAACTGGGGTGGAGGGGGAAGGCTGCTGCTGACTAAATGAAAGGCTGTAGAAGGAAAGAGGAGATGAAAAGGGCATCCAGCAGAATTAGGAGCTAAGGGATGCCAAGAATGCTTGTAGAAGGAAGTGGTCTCATAATTATAGGGACTGAGTGGGTGAGGATACTTCTGCAGTAAGAAGGGTGATAAAGAGGTAGGTGTTCCAAAGATGATTTGTGGGGGTGATGAGTGATAAGAGAATGAGTTGAGTGTGGTGGGTGGGTTCATCAAGAATGCATAGACATGGGTTGTGGGTGGTGGGAGGAAGGGCAGATTTCATTGGGTCAGATCAGGTGCAAGGGGTACAGACATAGGCAACATACTTTTAGGGCCTCATTTTTGCTTAGTTGGATGGGTTTTCTTGAGCACAATAAATCACTATTCATCTTGAGGTCATTCTTCACCACTTCATCCAATAGTTTCGTCTTCCACAGTTTTTAACCACATTCAGCAATCAACACTTCTTTATGCAACTCTCCTCATCCATATGCATCACATGACCATACCTGCTCAGTCTTCTCTCTTGCGCACTACAACTGATGCCTCTTACATCTGATTATTCTCCATCAATACATTTGCACTTTGTTGTTCATGCATATTAATATTGCACATCCAGTGGAAAATGCTAAGTTCATTTCTCTCAAGCATTCACATGTCCCCTGCATTCACAGCTCACACCTTTCACTCTGAGGGAGAGGTTTCTAGAGATGTTTATCTGCAGGCATATCTGTAACACAAACAAGATATTACCACTCGCCTAAACCACCATTAACCAAGAACCTCAAACACTTAAGGCCAAGTAGTAATTTAAAGAAAGAAGAGTTGAAAAGAAAAGGAAAGAATTAAAAAAGAGAGGGGGGGGATGAAAGTTCTTATGTAAGTCTAGCATTATGTTGTTGTTGGCAGTAGTGGTAGTGGTGGGGTGGAAGAAATTGGGTGAAAATAGTGGCAGCAGCCATTAAGTCGCTGACAAAATGGATGAACTGTTGAGGTTGCCAAGCAAAATTGTTACATTAAATATTTAGGAGAGACATAGAAGTGGTCAATAACTCTGCTTTGACTTTGTTGATATTTTGTATGTCATATCTATAGCTAGCACACAAATGATCAAATGTTCACATGCTGGAGTTTTAACAATGGAAAGGAAGCCAGAGGCAGGAAGGTGGGGGTGGGGGGAGAAAGACAGTAAAGGCAGTCAGTGAGTTAATAAGAAACAAAAAACTTGCTTAGACGTCACCATTACTTTGCAGTTCTGCAAAAAGATACTTTCTCTTTTACTTGCTCCAGTCATTAGACTGCGGCCATGCTGGGGCACTGCCTTGAAGAATTTTTACTGAAATGAATCAACCCCAGTACTTATTTTTCAAACCTAGTGCTTTTTCTATTGGTCTCTTTAGCTGAACTGCTAAGTTATGAGGACATAAACACACCAACACCAGTTGTCTAGCAGTGGTAGGGGACAAATAAAGGTACAAGCACATATATACAACAGGCTTCTTTCAATTTCTGTCTATCAAATCCACCCACAAGGCTTTGGTTGGCCTGAGGCTATAGTAGAAGACACTTGCCAAATGTGCCACACAGTGGGACTGAACCTGGAATCATGTGGTTGGGAAGGAAGCTTGTTACCATACAGTCATGCCTGCACTTATATATACATCATACATGCATATACACACACACACATATATATATACGTGTGTATATATATATATACACACACATACATGCGCTCACATATTATTTTCATTTTTTGTCCACTTTCCTCTTTCCACGATTGCATGGGTTGGACTGTGTGTCATGATCTTAAGTCAGTTCTTACTCAGAGTTAACTTCCTTCTAGACAGGTTGGAAAAACCATGTCTTGTACTATTTTTGCTTTGGTTTTTATGCCTAGATGCCCTTTGTAAATAGCAACCACTTCACAGAGTGTACTGGGTGCATTTTAAAATCAACCAAGCAATAGAAAGGTTGCAATATCTGTGCAAGTCTAAAAATTCCTATCAGCCCTGTGTTTTATGTATGTATCATATGTATGTATGTATGGAAGTGTATGTAAGTAAGTAAAGTTTCGTTCTTGAGTCATACCGACTCATAAGGGCCCATTTCCTGGTTTCCATAATGTATATATTCTCCACCTGGATGGGACGCCAGTCCATCACAGGATTATTCATTTTTACCAGTTGAGTGGACTGAAGCATCCTGAAATGAAATGTTTTGCTCAAGAATGCAACACATCGCCTGGTCCAGGGATTGAAACCACAATCTTATAAGCATAAATCCAACACCCTAACCACTAAGCCACATGCTTCCACTGTGTGTGTGTGTGTGTGTGTGTGCATGTGCGTGCATGCACATTAGATATTTTCTTATTCTGTGCCTTGAACAGACTCATGAGACAAGGGCTTATCCAGATTTCCAGGCCATTTAGGTAGCTGGAAGTACAAGACTTTCCTTTGTTTGGGGTGCTGGCAACTAAACCAGCAACCCTACCAACCCTTGAACCCTTTAGAATTTAATCCGGCTATATGCAGCCAAATATTCTATCTGTTTTATGTTTGAACTGACCAGATTCAACCTCTCACACCTACCCTACAATGCCACTCTAAAAATATACAAAGACACCATTGAAATCTTGAAGCTACAAGATAACATGTGATTAATTCAAAATAATGTGAATAAATAAGGGTTACATTTGACAAAGAAATCTAAATGCTAAAGGGTTAAACCTCCCATCATACTTTTATTTAACTTTTAGGAGACAACAGGGCTGATCTATTGGCCGAAAAGTCAAATGACAAAGAAGATTGTATTAGTTCATTAAATTTCCTACAAGAATATACATAGTTTTATATATGTAAAATAATTACTTTATTTTTTATAATTCTTTTTTGAAAAATAAGTGCATGCTCTCTGTAGGGCTTGTGAAAAAGGTTCTGTCTTCTTGGCACTGAAACTCTAAATGAGGTTCCATCTCTAAAGGGTTAAGAACAATTTGTTTACTCATGTTGCAAACACCAGTAATGTTAAAGTTAGAATTCTTTATCTAGCCAGTTTACATTATTCCCATTTTACCATTGTGGAACCTGCTGTTTGTAAATTTATCATCATTTGAGCCAGCTCAGTTTCTGTTAAATTGCCCCCTGTCAACTTAGTGAAGGCAGATACATTGGATGATATAGTCATGGATATGAAAAAGATAGGATGGTCATGGCTGGAATGTCTTTGATTGTAGGTCTGCTCAATCAGCACTGATCCATAGCAATAATATTAATAATAATAATGGTTTCAAATTTTGGCACAAGGTCTGCAAGTTTAGGGGAGGGGAGCAAGTCAATTACATCGACCAACAACGCTCAACTGGTACTTATTTTATCAACCCAGAAAAGATGAGAGGCAAAGTCAACCTTCATGGAATTTGAACTCAGAATGTAAAGACAAACGAAATGCTGCTAAGTATTTCGCCTGGCCTGCTAATGATTCTGCAAGCTCACTGCCTTAAATAATAATAATAATAATCCTTCCTACTAAAGGCACAAGGCCTGAAATTTTGGAGGAGAGGACTAGTCAATTACGTCAACCTCAGTGTTTCACTGGTACTTGATTATCGGCCCCGAAAGGATGAAGGGCAAAGTCAACCTCAGCAGGAATTTGAACACTGGTACTTAATTATTGACCCTGCAGGAATTTGAACTCAGATCGCAAAGACAGATGAAATGCCGCTAAACATTTTGCCCAGCGTGCTAATGATTCTGCTAGTTCACCACCTTATTATTATAAAAGCATTCTTATTTTCATTTTAATTGATGAGTGCACTTAAAGCTTGCCAACATGAATTATATTAATGTATAAAAAAAAGAAACAAAAAAAAAAGAACAAATATAAAGGTTTCTTTATTCCTAGTATTAGTGTCATAAAGAATTAATTAGTTGACTATTTGTTATTAGATGAACCTTATTGACCCCAAGTTGAGATGATGGGAGTTAAACAGGATTTGTGAGATTGATGCTAATCTGAAGGAATTAGTGGTGTCAGCGATGATGAATTAAGGCTGCGTCAAAGGTTTAAACATGCTTTTCATCATTTAATAAATAAATTAATGAGATATAAAGAAAAAAGCAAAACAGGATTTATTGAGATATATGCAATGCATTTTGAGCTATGTCTATGCATGATTGTGTGGTAAGAAGTTTACTTCCCAACCACATGGTTCCAGGTTCAGTCCCACTGCATGGCACCTTGGGCAAGTTTCCTCATCTATAGCTCAGGCCAACCAAAGCCTTGAGAGTGGATTTGGTTGACAGAAACTGAAAGAAACCCATTGTATATATATATATATATATATATATGTATTGGGTTGTCTGGAAAGTTCATGTTGATTTTTAAAGGAAAGAAAAAGGTCAATAAATACTTGCCATTACATTTTTAATCACCCAAATATGAACCATTTTGTTGCACAATGCGTCTCCATCTTTCCTTCAACTTGAAAATACCCTCTTACCAGAATTGAGGTGGTTTCATGGCAAATAAGTCGAAAGATAAGCTACTATAAATCAGCACGAACTTTCCGGACAACCCAATATATATACATATATATATGTATGTATGTTTGTGTATGTGTCTTTGCGTATGTGTTTGTCCCCCACCACCACTTGACAACCTGTGTTAATGTGTTTATATCCGCATAGCTTAGCAGTTCAACAAAAGAACCAATAGAATAAGTACCAGGATTTACAATAAAAAAATAACAAGTACCTTAGTTGATAAGTTCAACTAAAATTCTTCAAAGTGGTGCCTCAGCATGGCTGCAGTATATTGACTGAAACAAATAAAAGATGGAAGATTAAGATTACTTGAGACAAATGGTTCTCAACTGGGGTCCACATGGCCCCTGAGGGTCCATATAAGATTTTTAGGAGTCTATGCTACAAAATAGTAAATTGAGGATCCACAATAGTATTTTAAAGGTCCCTGAAAAAATTTTGCTTTAGATGTATGTATTGGTATGTATTGCAAGAGACAGTTGGGTTTCTTCTCTCTAATATTGTTGTTGTTGGCACTCCGTCGCTTACGACATCGAGGGTTCCAGTTGATCCGATCAACGGAACAGCCTGCTTGTGAAAGTAACGTGCAAGTGGCTGAGCACTCCACAGACACGTGTACTCTTAATGTAGTTCTCGGGGACATTCAGCGTGACACAGTGTGACAAGGCTGACCCTTTGAATTACAGGCACAACAGAAACAGGAAGTAAGAGTGAGAGAAAGTTATGGTGAAAGAGTACAGCAGGGTTCACCACCATCCCCTGCCGGAGCTTCGTGGAGCTTTAGGTGTTTTCGCTCATTAAACACTCACAATGCCCAGTCTGGGAATCGAAACCGTGACCCTATGACCACAAGTCCGCTGCCCTAACCACTGGGCCATTGCGCCTCCACTCTCTGACATTATACATAGTTCAACCTATACAAGTTGATGTGCAAAAAAGAAAATAGGAATTTTGAAAGTAGTATCTATAAAACTAGCTTTTATTCTGGTCCACCAGAATAAAATAGTTATCAAAGGGGTTCATAGATAAAAAAAAAAAATGGTCGAGAACCCGTGTTTTAAACCCTTTTCTGATGCTGGTGCAAAAGTATTAGTGGTGTTAGTGGATAAAACTGAGTCAGAGATTTAAATATGCTTATCACTATTTTAATAATTAAATGAATGAAATATAAATATAAAGAAAAGCAAGGTTTATATATGCAATGCCATTTTGAGCTAAGTATGCATTACTTTAGATCCATTTCAAGATCAATGCAACACTCTAAGCTACTTATTAAAATAGTAAAGCTTTCAGATTAATTGTTATAGAAAATATTTGGTTGAATTTTCACTTGTTTCCACTCTAGTTTAGGATTAATTTTAATATGTAATCCCATGTTAGTTTTTAATTATCATCCAAACATTTGCTTTCTGGAATGGCACACGCACACACACCTCTCTACTTGTAGTTTCTAATTTAATTATGATTTACACCTGTGTAAGCAAAGCTCTTTGATTACTTAAACTATGCTGCTTTTAACTATGAATTACACTAAGATTACACTTGCCTGAGAATTTATATCAACGTTAATGTAATTATTCCAGTTTTAGTTTGCTAATTTCACATCTGCTGTTACAGAAAGTTCTGCCAAGGAATCAGCATCACTTTAGCACAGTCCTTACAGTGAAGGCAGGAATTTATACAGTTAGTTTTTGGTGGGGTCCTGTCAGGTTGTGGACTTCTAGAAATGCTAAAACACAATACATTATATTCTAAGTATATTGTTGAAGTAAAATACTGAGATGAATCATTAACCCTTTAGCATTTAAACTGGTCATATCCAGCCTATATATTCTACTTATTTTATGTTCAAAATGGCCAGATCTGGCCTCTCACACTTACACTACAATGTCATTTGAAAAATAAACAATCATATCATCAAAATCTCAAAGCTATGAGATAATGCATGAATGATTAATTCAAAGCAATATGAATAAGCATTACATTTAACAGCATAATCTGAACACTAAAGGGTTAAAGTGCTTCTATGCGGCTGCTTGACCTACTAGAAATAGCAAGTAATTTCTTTGAAATCATGTTCTACCATTTTAAAAAAGGCACTGGATAATGTAATCTGGAGTGTATTATGTGCTATGAAATAAAAGACAATATGGTGAATTCTTTTGATCATAGGTCTGCTTGGTCATAACTAGTTTGGTTTGCCTCTTATGTTATTGATTGATGGTACCTCATATTATCGGTTACCAATTCAGGTAAAATGGTCAACTGGAAAATATTGAATATTTTTTGTTCTTTATCTATATAGATATTTTGACTGTGCAACTTAGTTTCTGTTATAGTTTATAAATATAAATTTCTGCCTTCTAGTTTTTGTAAACCAAGCCGTCCATCTTGAAGGTTACAAATTTCCTTGTCTTTTCCCTCATTGTCTGTTGAAGAATTTTCATTTTGATTCTTCAATTCCATATGGAAATTAAATATAAAAATTAGACCAGTTCAACTCCAGAGTAGGATGTAACCTCATCAATCAAAATTGGACAACATTCAGTTCCTTGGCCTGTGGTATGGATTGAACCTGAAAGCTATGTGGTTGTAACGTAGGACCTTTACTTCACAGCTATCATAAGAACACCACACTCTATACAAAGAAAGTATTAATCATTCTCTCTTTCTCACTCTTTAATATTTGATATGGACTTTCAATAATAGTGTTCTAGTTTATCTATAGAAAATAAAAATCACTATGGTTTTTCCAATTAAGTAGAAACAAAAGGAAAATTTCTCATTATCAGGTTGTGTAGTTTTCCACTACCAGTTTAGCTCATGAAACTGACGATAAACAAACAAACAACATTATTATGGATAGTCAATAAAAGTAAAATCGTTAGCTATTTTTGTCTTGTCCATTGATCCATTGCGTTTCCTGAAGGATGATAACATAAGTCTAACAGGATTATCCCTTACAAGTATTTTAGATTAATATCTTGGGTTAAATACAGTTTTACAAGACTCAACAAATTAAGATGTCATTTTACTGATATTTTATCAGTAGTCATGAAAACTTTGCTGATGGGAGATATTATTAAATTGCTATAAGTATCTTTTAAGTAGATGTTAACCTAACTAAGATCTCAAGGATGATGTTTTGTAGCTGGCATTAAATGGAGGCATATTGCATATCATTTTTTTTTCTTGTCAGATTAATGGAATTTATTTCCTTGAGGGCTCAGGTTAGATTTGTTCCAGTTTTACCAAGCAAATACCATTCATGATGAGTATCACTTATTCTTGGAGCTTTTTCATTGTTGTATGTCAAATTCGTACATTTAAACATTTCCTGTAAGGTAATGGAGAAGGTGTGGTTACTAAATCATATGTATGCATGTGTGTCTATTAGGAAGTGTTTCACATGCATTATTATTTTGTAGTGGTATTAACAAATATCAATATTTAAATATAGGTATTTTACAAACCAAAGCTTTGTGAGTGGGTTTTAGTTGATAGAAACTTAAAGAAACCTTTCATAAATATAAATAAATATATTTATATTGTTGGCAGATGACAGTTGTCTGCTGTGGATGCTGGAGCTACCAGATCACATGATTTTGATGTACTGTGCCTCTTCAGTGACAGCTGCCTGCTCGCCACATGTGAGATTTGGTTAGTATGCAGTGAGTGGGTAACTGTCACTGAAGAGACTCAGTACATCGAAATCCATGATCTGGCAGTTCTGATGCTTATAGCAGACAACTCTTGTCAACAATATAAATATGTGTGCTTCTATGCATCATGCATGAGAAGAACTCTCAAGTCAAATACCACAGTATTCGGTATTCTAACAAAATATCCACTTTAAATTGGATATAAGGTTTGCCATTTGGTATAAATACTGCTTCTGTTGCTAATAAAAAATTTTTTTAATAAGCCTACTGGCTATTTGTGACATCAGTGCTTGAAAAGTCACTGTAATTCTATATATCATTGGCAGTGAGATTTAGCTGATATGCAGCAAGTGGGGGTCTGTTACTGAAGAGACACAATATGTTGAAATCATGTGATATAGCAGTTTTGGCACCCAAAGCAAACTATTCTCATTTATAAACTACCTGCATCAACCTGCTATAAAAGCAGGTAGTAATTTTACCTTGTACTTATTCTTAGTGCAAGTTTTGAATAGTGCAGTTCGATTTTAACAGATATTTTTTCAAAGCTATAATGGAAGTGACAAAGGAGTATATTTGGCATATTTTGCTTTATGAGTTCAATAAAAGCAACAATGCAACGGAAAATGTGAGGAATATTAATGCCATCAACAGTGATTCCAGAAATTCCAAGCTGGAAACTACAGCCTAGAAGACAAGCCTCATCCTCAAAGATCTGTAGAGCTCAACGAGAACATCCTGCAAACACTGGAGGAACAAAATCCTATGGAAACTTTTAAGGAACTTGCAGAGAAGCTTAGATTTAGTCCTTCAACCATTCATCAACACCTGCATGCCACCAGAAAAGTCAGCAAATTGGTTCAGTGGGTTCCTCACAAAATTTACGAGTCTCATCTCGTGCAGAGAGTGAATGTGTGCTCTTCGTTTCTGTCACGACTCATGAATGAACCTTTTTTCTTTTTGGACCGAATAGTGACTGGTGATGAGAAATGGGTTCTCTATAAAAATGTCAAGTACTGGAGGAAGTGGGTAGAGAAAAGAGAAACATCAACACACCAGGCTAAAGAAGCATTTTCACCCGCATAAGGTGTTATTTGTTTGGCGGGATATGAAAGGTTTAGTCCACTTTCAACTTTCAAACCCATATCTTTGTGCAGCTGAGGATTGCTCTGCATTTTATATTTGATGTAATGTTCACATTGCCTTAATTAAGTGGAGTCGCATGAAACAATCGTACTGCATTAACTTTGGATATCCTTGTTACTTATTCCTGGTGCCTCAACTTAAGTACCATTTTCACCTGAATCTAAATATATTACATATATATATATATATATATATATTGGAAGGTTTGGAGGTGATGTACAGGAATTATATATTAGAAAAAATAATAAGGTACTCAGATATCTGGATGGTTGTACATTTACAGATTTTTTATGTCACATGTTTTATAAATATTAGCGCTTGCACCTATTCTTGTAGGTTCTTCAGATATAATTTCACTTCTGAGGATCTGTCTCTTTTTATAGTATTATTGAATGTGTAGGGGTGGAGAGAGATATATAGGATAGTAAAAGAGGGTAAGGAATGGGGAGAAAAGTGTCCCCCCATTCCTCACCCTAACAAATATAAAATTGATGATAATATATTTGTGCATGTGTAGCACAGGTGTGTGTGTCATCAGCATTTTAATGACATTTTTCCATGCTCACATGGATCTGACAATTTGTTGAGGCAGATTTTTTTGTGGCTGGATGCCCTTCCTGTCACCAACCCTCACCTGTTTCCAAATAAGGTAATATTTCCCCTCAGCCAGACATGTTTTCACCAAAGATTGGAAATGAAGAACACTGCTTGCATGATGGTGACCTGGAGCACCCTCCCTCCCTCCCTGGGTTTGTTGACATGTGTGCTACATGTTATCTCAATAGTATGCACTGTAAAGTGGTTGGCATTAGGAAGGCCATAAGTAGCTATGCCAAAGCAGACACAGGTGCACAATACAGTCCTTTGACTTATTGGATCCTTGTCAATACTTTCCAAATCATATGCTAACAGGGAACATGGGCTATAAATCCAGGCTTTGGTCAGCCCAGATCTATAATAGGAGACACTTGCCCAAAGTGCCATGCTTTAGGAGTGAACCTGGAACCACAGCCATACCAGCACCACAATATGTGTGATTCTGTGTGTGTGTGTGTGTGTGTAGCAGCAAGAAATTAGACCAAGTTGTCTGCTGCTGCTCTCACCTGGAGATCACAGCAGCTTGAAACTCAAGTAACAAGTGGAATACGAGTTTGAACTTTTGTTATTACATTTCTGTTGAAATACATAGCTTTTGTTTCAGTTAATTTTGAAAATGAAGAATTTACTAAAATAACTTTGTCATTATTAAGTTGGTGTTCAGAAAATAAGTTAACATAAAATTTTGATGGAAATTTTAAATTTAGATCATTTTAAAACAGAAAGTGGGGTAATGGATATCCACAAAGGAGTAATAGATATCCTGCCACAAAAATCACAGATCCTCTGACCAATGAGTGAGTGTATGGGAACCTTTGTCCAGTTTCAAACTTCTTCAAAGACCATAGAGTCAGATTTGCAAAGCATTGCTGGAGAGCTAAAGATGAAATTGTTAGTGAAGTTCTTACATGGAAGCCTACACAAGGAAGACCTAACAGAGGACGACAAACCAAGACCTATATGAAGCAGATTTGCGATGACCTAAACTGTAATCTTTCTAACTTGCCGAATATGATGGATAATAGAATTGGATGGTGACAGAATGTTACGGGAATCTACACAAGCAGTGCAACCAGATTATGATGATCAGGCAGGGTTAATTAAACTCTATCTATGTGTTTTGTGTTTGTACAAATACATACATACATACATACATACACACACATACACTTTAATAGAAAAAGAAAACATCTTTTCTTTGTGGATGAATGGGAAAATACTTTTGAAGTCTATATGAATGGTTTGAAGTCTTTCTACACAGCAAAACATTAATCAATTTGTTACTGGAAGTGAGAGCGGCCACATTAGGATGAGAAGAAGACTATTATATTACATTATATTGATTTTATTCAGTAGACCTTAAAATGTGTGTGTGTATGCATTTGTGTGTGTGAATGAAGATATATACTCTTTTACTTGTTTCAGTCTTTTGACTGTGGCCATGCTGGAGCACCGCCTTTTAAAAAGCTTTCTGTCAGAAGTGGGATATATATATATATATATATATATATATATATATACACATACACATGTATGTGTACTATGTTTATATGTACATATATATATCTTAATGTATATACATGTATATGTACATATGTATATCTATATATGCATATATATATATAATATTCATAGATTATGTAATCATTAATTGGAATATTTTATTATTGCTTTGGGTTTTTTTCCCTTTGTTTATCTAGAGATTCCACTACTAAATAGTTATAATACTAAATCATTAGTACATTAAACTCCTACTGCAGACATTTCACTGCTTGTTTCAGCTATCATTTAGATTATACCACTCTATAGCTAGTAATTGAAGCTCAAAATTACTTTTAAAAATTCATGAAATTCTCTAAATTTATATAAGCATCAGAAGATAGTTCAGATTGGCATAAAGCCACCTCCCCTTCTCAAATTGTGTATGTATATACGTACATACATACTTGTGTACCTGCCTGCATGTAGGCAGTATGTATGTATGCATGCATACATATATGGCTAGATTACAAGAAAGCCTTTGGATCTGTTCCCCACTCATGGATGCAAGAAGCCCTCAACTTGTTAAAGTTCCAGTCAAAATAGCCAAAGCTGATCTGACTTCATCATGGGCCACCATCTTGAAATTAAATACAAAGAGTGACTGTATTATCACTGATAGAATACAATATCGCAAAGGCATATTCCAAGGAGACAGCCTCTCTGTGATGTTGTTTATACTTTCTGTAAACCCCTTGTCATTCATGTTAAAGAAGTCTGAAGGGTATCTCACTGGTTCACAAGGAAACAGAAATACCAAAATTACACACTGTTTCTTTGTGGATGACTTAAAACTTTATGCAAAGAATATGCATGAGATGAAAAAAGAGCCTTGACCTAGTTACAACATTCTCAAAGGATGTAGGGTTAGAGTTTGGTCAGGACAAATGTTATATGGTTGTGAAAAGGGGGAGAACTATAAACCAGACTAGAAGCATCTCTGTCAATGATTTGACCATTTACCCTGTATCTGACAAGGTATGTTACAGGTATCTAGGGGTAGATGAAAATATATCTTTCAGTGGTACCTGTAACAAAACACGTGTCACTAAAGAATATTACAGCCGAATAAAGAAAATTTGGACCTCAGAACTCTCTGCATTCAATAAAACAGTGACCCACAATGTGTTTGCAGTGACAGTACTCATACCAACATTTAGGCTGCTTGATGAGATCTGAGCCATTGATGTGAAAACCCAAAAAATACTAACAAGCACACATAATTTCTACATAAACATTGATGTAGACCACCTCTACCTAAAACATAAACAAGGTGGTAGAGGCTTAACATTGATCCAAAATGCCTTTGAATATCGCATCATATCCCACATCATAAGCAGTTGTCCGAAAATGTCATCTCGATATTACCTACTGATGAAATATGGCATTGTAGCTAGGACACTCTGTAATGAAATCTTTCAGAAGGATAATCTTGAGGACAAAGAAATGAAAACCCACAATATGGTAAAATCCATAGCCATTCATAATGAAAAGGAATACTGGTGGAATGTATCAGTGAAGACCTCAATAAAATGCAAGCACAACAGACTTGATATAATGATTTGGGATTGAGAAGAGAAACTATGCACAGTTGTGGAAATTAGCGGCTCAGCAGATGTTAACATAAAGCTGAAGATCAGTGAAAATGAGAACACCTATGCTGAATTATTGAGAAATCTACAGTTATTCTAACTAGATTACAAGTTCAGGTTTATACCTGTAATTATTGGAGCCCTGGGATATGTAACACACTGCATAAATACTAGTCTTGAGAAATTAGGCTTCTCAAAACCAGAAAGGAGAAAGCTAATTCGAAGGCTACAGATCCAATCCATCGCTGGAACTGTAAAAATCTTTAAAACTTTCCAGAAGTTTATCATTTAAATATATATGAGCATGTCTAGATATGTAACTCTATGCATGAGAATACATACATAAAACACACACACACACACACACACACACAATCAAACAAACAAAAATATCCTGTTATTGATGTTGAAATTCTATTGAAGGAACCTTGAATCAAGGTTAGAAACCAATTCTTTCTCTATTGGCAAGAAATATTGAAATAAACTACACACACACACACACACACACACACATACATAAGCAAAACAAGGAAAAGGAAATTTTTTTGTATCATTTTCTTTCTCCATTACACATGTTCCATTTTCTAATAAGTATTAAATGATTTACATGTTATATAGACATGTAAGGAATTTCCTATTAGAAATATCATCAGACATAGCAAATTTTTAATTAAATTTATATAAAAAAATTTCTCTCCCTAACATGAAATTCTTTACATCTCTATCTAACATGCAAATCTTTGTGATTTCTATTAAACAATGAAAGATGTGTAATGGAGAATAAATAATGTCAAACAATTTCCATTTTCCTGATTTGCTTATTCAACAATTCTGTAAATAATTCCATAATCCTCAATTTTAATGTGTGCTTTGATTACAAAAGTA
>NC_068995.1:36721661-36741692 GCF_001194135.2 Octopus bimaculoides | reverse complement strand
ATATATATATATATATATATATATAGTGGGGAGTATGTGTGTGGTATGAAGTTTGCTCTCCAGGTTCAATCCCATACATGTCACTATAGGCAAGTATCTTCTACTATAGCTCCATGCCAAACAAAGCCTTGGGGATATGTAGCAGGAATTCAGACTCTAACCACTAAGTATTTGGTTTGGCACCGTGACTGAGCCACCACTGTTTCACATGATTGATCTATAGACCAACTCATCAGCATGAAGCTGTAGTGTTATATGGCTTGCTCAGATGTTCTAGAATTTACCTTTTTGTCACCCTATATAAACCCATTGGTGCCTAATTCACCAGGCAGAATGTTGAGAGTGGCCAACTGATTCACATGCCTCACCTCTTGCTAGGCAGATGACCTCTGGCACTCGAGCTGACAGCTTTGGACTTTAGCACAGACAGGCCGATTCTGAACATTGTAAGTAGATTTTATGGATATGGTGCAGTTTTTCTCTCTTCCCAGTCAGCAATTATTAATATTTTTCATTATAAATAGCCAACACCAACTATATTTTGTTTGGCAATAAATATTAGTGTTAAATGCTATGAATTTGTTTTAGTTATTCTACATGCAACATCCTCCCAAGAAAGAAAATGTGAAGCCTGGTACTTATTTATTGGTGACTTTTGCTGAACCACTAAGTTACGGGAACATAAATACACCAAACAAACACACACACACACATGTATGACAGGCTTCTTTCAGTTTCTATCTATTTAGTTGATTCAAGGCTAGAAGACACTTACCCAAGTGCCATGCAGTGGGACTGAACCCGGAACTATGTGGTTGGAAAGCAAACTTCTTACCTCAGAGCCATGTCTGTGCCTGGTTTCCTTGTTTACTTATTCATTTTCTTTTTGTCCTTTTTGATACAAATTTAAGAAATTGACACTTAAATGACAATTGTCACTGCACTTACATAAAACATTATTTTTTTTTTTTTTCATTTTCAAGGAGATCCCAAAGATGGAATCAGATGGTCAGGTGACCACCTCTGAAGAGATAGAAGATATAACCCCTCAAGCAAACAACAACTGCGGCGCCACAGCCAGCAGTCAGGTCAAATGGAAGAAAGACATGCTCACAGATATGGAACCAATTGAAGGGAAACGACAAACAACAAAAGGTATGGAGCTTTTATGCCATCTGATTTTTCTCTTTGATTGTTCTTCTGAATTTAGAGATCAAATAAAGCTAACAGAAGATATAAGTGGGAGAATGGTAGAAGTCATGGTTTTCATAGGGGCTCTTAGCTGCAGAATGTGTGTGTATATGTGTGTACATGAGTTTGTGTGCATGTGTATATGTACATGTGTATGTGTAAATATTTATCATCATATGTCTTTGCATGACACTTGTTTGGGATGTCATGCTTACATCTCATGTAAGCAAATGTCTTGTAACCCAAATGCGTTAAGGTATGAAATCCAGTGAAATGAAATATATTCGTGTGTTGCTGTCTTAAGAAGCAACATCACCATCTTCATTTAACGTCCGCTTTCCATGCTGGAATGGGTTGGACAGATTGACTGAAGACTGGTAAGCCAGGGAGCTGCACCAGGTTCCAATCTAACGCAGCTCCCCAGCTTAGAAGCAACAAGATATTGAGTTACTCTCAGACCATGATTCCAAAACTTGCAACAGAGTAGGTTTTGCTTAGACACTCAAGGCCTAGGTAGGAGTGTTAGATTTGGTGACAGAGGAAAAGAATAAATACAACTCTTTTTATCCAACCCAATTTCAGCTTCCAAGATACATATTAGCTTTCAAAAATGCAAAAAGACTGTTAACTTCACTTAAACACTTATTATTTGGTGGGCAAGTGTCTTGTACTATAGACCCAGGTCAACCAAAACCTTGTAGGTGGATTTAGTACATGAAAACTGAAAGAAACATATTGTGTGTGTGTGTATGAGTGAGTGAGTGTGCATATGTTTGTTCTTGTCTTGACATTATATAATGTTGTAAATGAATGTCATTCATTTCCAATATTCTGCGTAAACATGTCTGAACATGAAATATTATCTTGCTTGGAAACAGGTGAGGGTTGGCAACAGGAAGGGCATCTGATTGTAGAAAAGTTGCCTCAATAAACTCTGTCCAATCCAATGTAGGCATGAAAAGTGGGTGTTAAATTGGCAATGATGAAGATGTCAAATTTTTCGTCCCACCAACTGCAACTATGTCGCTGATGCAGTTCCAATGATACTAAATAATAAATGTATATGTGAAGATAACAGTTTTTGTGTGTTTTTGAATAGCAAACTTGTGTCTTCCACACTGTAATTGTTTTAGTTTCAACACATGGTCTCAGATTGTATCACTTGCCTGGCAAGCACACTCCAGAATTTTCATCTAATTTTCTATATACTTTCTTTAAAAGACTTAAACATGGTTGTGTAGTATCAAAGTTCACTTTGTAGCCACATGGTTCCAGGTTCCATCCTTTTTCAGTGCACCTTGGGTAAGCTGACCAACCATATGAGTGAAATTGGTTGACTGAAACTGTACAGAAGCTCATTGTGTGTGTATGCACATGTGTTATGTGTGTTTGTGTGTGTATATATATATATATATATATATATATATATATATATATGTGCATATGTGTATGTAGATTTGTGTGTACGTACATGTGTATGTATGTGTCTGTGTGTACATGAGTTTGTGTATATGTGTTACATACATGTGTGTGTGTGCACATGTATGTGTGTCTGTGTGTAAATATTTATTTCTATGCCTTTGCACGACCCTTGTTTTGGTGACAAGGGTGTCATGTTTACATCTCAATATGTCTTATAACCTGAATGTTTTGATGTGTGAAAACCAGTGAAATGAAATATACCATATTTGAAAGATAGATTAGAGTTGCTGACAAGTAGGGCATCTAAGCCATCAAAAACTACTTCAGTATGTTACCTCTATTCTATGCAAGCATGGGCATAAAAATAATGATGGCATAAGCCCATTAAATGCATAATGTGGATAGAGAAGTTGCTACAGTAGTAGACAATCTACCAATAAGTCAACTGTTTGTATCATGTTGCCAACACTTGTGTTTAAGGCCAATGCATTAAACTCCTAAATGGCCTAGACCTCCTTTTTCTAAATAGGTACTGAGAACAGATACAACTTATCATTGTAAAAACTACCATTATACTAAGACTGGTATGTATTTTGTTAGTTTACAGCTCAATTCCTCCTGTGAGCATAGTATGTTTATCCATGTTGAACGTATTACCTCCCTTAGAGTGGATTATGTGTTGCATAGGGAAAGAAGTAAATGTTCATGGCTTGTCAAAATACTAGATTTGAAGCATAGTGTATACAACTACGACAGAAGAATTTAGACTACATATGTAACAGAATTTAGTATCTTTTTCATTTCCAAACTGAAAACTTGCCAGAGTGAACTTCATCTTTCATCTGTCTAGATCAGTCATGGGCATCCTGCAGCTGTCAGGATTTTTTTAATAGAATACCTAACGAAAAATTACCTAGTGCAGCTCATCTGATGGTGGGCCATGTATCATGTGGCCTGCTTCTCGAACAAGGTGGGCCATGTATCATGTGGCCTGCTTCTCGAACAAGGTGGCCCATGCCTAGTCTAGATCAGTAATACGATAGAGAAGCAATTCATTCAACTACCTTCCTCATTTACTTTGTGTTATTATAAGAAATGATTATGTTGTTGATAAACAAGTCAGTAGAGTAATATATTTCACAGCAGTTAATTTGACTTCTCTTCAAAGTTCAGCTCCTGCTGCTGAGATCAATAAAATAAGCACCAGTAATATATGAGATTGATTTAACTAACTTATACTCTTCTTTTACTTCTTTCATTGACCTTTACCAAATGAAGTGTTTGATTTTCTTCTTTTTGTTTTTGTTTTCTTGGTTTTATTCCAGCCAAAATCTCTGTCAACCGACCATGCAAAGAACATTCATTTCTAACTGATGTGGCTGATGTCCGGATGATGGAACAAGGTTTACTACAGCTACTTGATGATTTTCATTCTGGGAAACTCCAAGCTTTCGGTATAGTTTTGTCTCTTTTATTAACCCATTTCTTCCTATATTATTCCAAGCTTTATTGTCCAAAAAAAAAAAGAAACTTCATTATCCCGTGTAATTCATTAGATGCTTGTTATGAAAATACTAAAAGCAATGATAGTAGAACTGACAGAGCACCAGACTAAATGCTTGGTGTTTAGATGCCATTGCAAGGATGATGTTGTGGTGTTTAGCTACTCTATGAAAGGTGGATGTGTGGTGCTTACATTTCATAGCAAAAATGAATTTGTGATGTCTAGGTGCTGTAGGAAAGATAAATCTTGGCAGAGTCATCTTTTGTGACTCACAGCAAAATTCAGTACTGGGGTTGATATGTTTGACTAAACCCTTTAAAGCAGTGCCCCAGCATGGCTACATTCCAATGACTGAAACAAGTAAAGGATAAATCAATTAATAAATAATATCAACAAATTTCAATTCATTACTTGAAGTATTAACTATCAATGTACTAGAAAAAATTGAAAGAAGAAATAATCCAAAGAAATTCATTCAATGAAACACAAAAAATAGACATACAGGTACAAACAGGAAGTCTTTTAACATTCTAAAAATGAGATTAAACTTTAATTGCAGTATAGGACTTTAAGAGTTAATATTTTAGGATCAATTACTGTCAAGCTAGACTTTGCTTTTCAGTCTTCTGCAGTTGGTAAAATAAATACCTATTATGTGTTTATTGATTTAATTAACCACTACCTCTCCTTACATAGTGTGTAGTTGTGTAGCAATGACAGAAGTCCTTATTGTCATCTTACATGTGCTAAATATATTTTCCCTACCAAAAGTTTTCTCAGAATAGTGGAAATAAATAACACTGCTTGTATGACAAGGATACTCATTTACAATTATCATATGATGTCAAGACAAGGGAGGCATAAACACACACATACAACTGGCTTCTTTCAGTTTTTGTGTACCAGATTCACTGACAAGACTTTGGTCGACCCAGTGATATTGTAGATGACACTTGCTCAAAGTGCCATGCTTTGGGACTGAACCTGTTGGGAAGCAGCCTTCTTACCCACACAGCTGCTCCTGCACATGACTCCATTACTGATACCAAATCTCTCAGCCCTAAAGTATAGAGCCCTGAAACCAACCCTTTCCTGAAGTCAATAGGTGTGAGTTAGTAATATACTTAAAGCCTACTTAAATTTAGGTAAACTTGGTTGTTTGGTTCTACATGCCATGAACATAGACACAGATTGATGCTGTAAACAGGATATGAACAATGGATTCTTGGCCGATTGTCCTTATTAATTCAATCATCTGTGGACCGTCACTTTTGATAAACAGAAAATTTTTTTTCAAGATTGAGGCACAAATTCTTGTATTTTTACTTTCACTTTTATAATGATATTTTTTTAGTTCTTTCTTTACCAGCTTTATCTGTAACGTAGTATTTATGTTTCCTAGGTGTTGATTCCTCCTGTGAGAAAATGGATCAAATTCGGGAGCAACAAGAAAGACTAGCTCGCCTTCATTTTGACCTTGATCTTCAGCAAGATTTACACAGGTAATTCAAAACAGTTTGTTATAACTTTGTTTACACAAACTTTCTTTGTAGTTAATATTACTATCCTTATTATTAGGGTGCTGGGCTGGCTGAATTGTTATCACATCAGGCAAAATGCTTTGTGGCATTCAGCCTATTTTTGTATTCTGAGTTCAAAATCTGCCAAAGTCAACTTTGCCTTTCATCCTTTCAGGGTCAATAAGCTAAGTACAAGTTGAGCACTGTGACTGATGCATTCAACTTGCCTATCCTAAACTTGTGCTAAAATTAGAAAGAATATTGTTATCCTTATTCTTATACGTGGGTGAGTCAAAAAGTAATGCCATTTTGTTTAGGACGGGTATAATTACCAACACAGGAACATGTATCATACATCAAAATGAAGCTGGTCCTCTGTGAATCACATCCCTACTTCTCAACATAGTCACCGTTTCTCACAATAGCAATGTTCCACCTTCGAATGAGAGCATGTATCCCTACCCCGTAAAATTCTGTGGACTGTTCTTTGAGCCACTTCTTCACTACAGTTTTCACTTCCTTGTCACTGGACTATCATCTCTTCACCCCCATGAAAGTGGGTTTGAGAGGCAAACATTATTCCAGTGATGAGGAAGTGAAAACTGTAGTGAAGAAGTGGCTCAAAGAACAGTCAGGGCAGGGATACATGCTCTCATTCGAAGGTGGAACATTGCTATTGAGAGAAACGGTGACTATGTTGAGAAGTAGGGATATGATCCACAGAGGACCAGCTTCATTTTGATGTATGATACATGTTCCTGTGTTGGTAATTATACCTGTCCTAAACAAAATGACATTACTTTTTGACTCACCCTCATAGATAGTACAAAGAGTAGAGCAGCAGATTAAATGCTCTGTTGTACAAGATTTTTTGCCTTTTATTTCAAATTCAAATCCAACCAGGGCTTAACATTGCTGTATATCTAGTTCAATATAAGTACCGGTTAAATATTGAGGGTGATTAGCATTAGCTCCATAGACTCATAAGGCCCCCAGGCAACTGCCCAGTGTGCCCATGCCTTAAACTTCTTGATACCAACCTGCCTGAAACTACCTCTGGTTCCATGACACAAATTTCCTGTTTTAAAATGATAGAATTTCATACTAATTTACGTTCTTAAACACCAGCTTTATAAGGACAAAGTTATTTTAATAAATTTGTTATTATTTTCAAAACTAACTGAAACAAAAACCATGTATTTCAAAAGAAATATGTTAACAAAAGGGTTGAGGTAATACTGGGATGTGGCCAATGTGGTTACTGCACAGGGCAGCTGAAACTCATGCTATGTTAGGCCCTAGCTAACTTCATTTTGTCAGAAAATTAAGAAACTGTTTGTTTGTTCACCTATCTACAATGATGCCTTGACTGCTTTAAAAAACATTTTCATTTAGGCACATTGTGAAGTCATAGCATAATAGAAACTCACCCCTCACAAATCACTGACTATAGAGTCTGTTGATGAATAGTTAAGAGCTCTTCAGTAACTCAGATTTGATTATTACTTCAAAAGCATCATGGTGGACACATATGAAGATGTTTATATTTTGGATTCTTTCATAATTGAAATCTTCTGCTTGAATACAAGCCAGACTACTGGAAATAAAACTCAAGCTTTAATTCAATTATAAATCAGGCCTGTGTTTTAGAAATGACTGTGAAAGATTCTCAAACTTAGGATTGTGCACTTTCAGTTGAAAATAGTGCACTAGCCTCTGGCAAAATGAGAAGAATTATTTAACTTGTGAAATGAATCAGACTGCTATAAGAGCTCCTCTCTTATGTCATTGCAATCTCACCATCAAAGTCAACGGTTTTTAATGTGAGAAATCTCTGCAACATTATTACACCCAATGTCCATTCCATAATACTCTTTGTTTCAATTATAAGGAAATGGGACACTTTTCAAAGGTTTTAGATTTTCAAAAGATCAAATAAGTTCTCCTTTTCTGTCTTTCACACATGCCTGCTTACCTTCAACATTATAATCCTCTATCGTTGGATTATCCATTCACACAGCTTCTCTAAACAGGCTTATTGATGTGGGTATTTTTACATGATGACATGGGTTCTTTTTATATGATCTTGCGCCAAACAATGGTTGAGGTAACTGTAGCATAAGGAACTACAAAGAAAGAAAACATCTACAATGGTGACTGCAAAAAACCTCCCCAGAAACCTGAAAGGATTTAGTTCTATGAAAAGCTAAAGTGCTTTATAAACATTTAATTTATGGACAGTTTATGTCTGTATGAATCTATTCAAGCAACTCATTTCTTATCTCTAGGGTCTACACAAATAAGCACTGAACCGACACTGTATGAAAATTATTTCAAGTGGAAAAGTTAAGTATCTCAGGGTTGTATTCATGAGTGGTAGGAGGTAGGAGGCTGAACTGGATACTAGAGCTGCAGGTGCTGGTACAGTAATGCACCAGTTCCAGTATTTGATCCCAAGAAGAGAGGTTGATAAAAAGGCCTAACTTGCTAGCTTCAGTTCAGTTTTCATACCTATCCTCAACTTTGGTCATGGATGTTGGATAATAACTAGAGGAGTATGCTTGCAGACACAAGTAGCCAAAAGGGGGTTCCTTTGAAGGGACTCCGAAATAATGTTATTCCACAGGGTATGTTGCTCAAAGATCAGGGAGTTTCTCTAAGTGAAGCCATTACTGTGCATTGAGATGTCACAGGAAAGAATCACTAGACAGATTCTTCAAGACAAGCCAACCAACAGGAGACCTAAGGGTAGACCAAGAATGAGATGGTTGGATAATATCCATAGTGTCAGCTGGTCACACTCGAGATCTGATGACAGTAGCATTAAACATGACCTTTTAACTATGTGACCTCCTGAAACAGTATGTTTGTTTCTTTTGGTACCATATTTCTGTTGAAATACACATCATTTGTTTCAATTGATTTTGAAAATAATGAAGAATTTAGTAAAATTGTCATTGTTAAGCTGGTGTTTAGAACATGAATTAACATTAAATGATAGTTGCTTCTGATTGGGCCCTGTGGAGAAAGTACCTGAGGATTCTACCCCACAACCTTTTTAGAAATAGTGGGCAGAGAAGATAAGTGAATAAACGGTTTATAAATTGTTTTGTCATCAGTTTTCAGGTATTTTTCTACTTCTGAAGAATTTTTATTCTATTTTCAACAGACTAGACACAGATATGGCTCGTAAAACTGCAAATGACAATCTTGGAAAACTGATCGATCAGGTATTAAAGATTTTTTTCCTATAGCATTCTATTTTGTAGGCTCTCATAACCTTCTTTATCTTCAGGTATTTAAAATCATTGGGGCTGCTTTCAGCAAGGTATTTCTAGCAATGTTAATGTAACATATGTGACCCACTAGTTTCCAAGGAATACAGTTCGTTGTTATTATGCATGAGTTGTAAGTCCAAAACGCTGCTTTTTCAGAAAACGAAAAAATAGCTTCACCATTTCATTTCTTTTTACATTAGCAACAGTTTCAGCTTAACAATAATACTTTGTTGGATGCATAAAATCGTAACTCCATGCATATTTGATATTTTCACTAAGATATATTTTTGCAAAACTGTTGTATGTGTGACTTACTACACTTTTGAAAAATGCTTAACTGTTGTACAACACTGACAATTTTCATATCTTGGCATCTGAAGCAGCTGAAGATACGATAGTTTGACCAAAAGAACCAGCTGTTGCAAACAGAATTAAATATCGAAAAAAACACATTTGATTAAATTTGGATATACGACAGTTTGACATAATAGCAACAAGTTAAATTTCTCACCTAAGATCTCAGAACAAAATCTGTGATGATGAGATGCACACATCCACCAGTACCTAAGAGAAATTGATGTTGTATTTGGTTTACCTCCATAAATGTGATTTTGTTTGGGAAATGTTGACTATGCATAAATTTGTGTTTCTACTGGAGCTGATTCCAACTTATTGCATAGAATCTTTTGAATCTATATAATAAATTATTGAGGTTGTATCTCATCAATGTGTGTGTGTGTAGCATAAACAGAACATGAAAGATTGCTAAGAGATACATGGCGTATTTTGTAAATATGCTTGTTCAAGTATCATAAAAGCATGAAACTATTAGTAGTTCTTTAGGTTGTTTATTAAATTGATATTTATCTCTCACTGGATGGGGTACTTTTTGTGTTGATCCTACCTCTATTGGATCTATAAACTACTGTATATCATCATTTAACATCCGTTGTCCATGCTGGCATGGGCTGGACGGTTTGACCAGGGCTGGTAAGCTGGAAGGCTGCACCAGATTCCAGTCTGATTTGGCATGGTTTTCTACGGCTGGATGCCCTTCCTGATGCCAATCTCTCTAAGAGTGTAATGGATGCTTTTACTTGCCACTGGCACGGGTACCATTTGTGTGACACCAGTATCTGTCATGACTGCGACTTTGCTTGGCTTGATGGGCCTTCTTCTCAAGCTCGACATAATGTTAAAAGTGTCAGTCATTGTCTCTTTGAGGCCCAATGCTCGAAAGGAACTCATCCACTTTACCTCCGTGAAGCCTGGCTGCCAACAAATTTTTCTATTTTTAAAAAGAAAAAAAGGATTTTATCCTTTACATCTATACTGTTCAGTATCTATGCATTGAATAAAATTTATCTTTCTACTTGTTCTACCATACATTTCAGTGCTTCGAAAAACAAACTTGTTTGTTTACATATGGCGTATCTCTTTTATATTTTGATTAAATTAAATGTTACTTATTTCTCTCTTTTTTTTTTTTGCTTTCAGTTACAAAGTCTCAGTACATCCATGTATCCTTTTTCAATGTTGCACATTGATAAAAAAAATACTTTGTCGAAACACTTGACCATTGTTTAGTGATGTATAACATCTTGCTTGATAATCTCTTTCAGCATATATGCTTATGTTTTAGTCAGACGAGGAAGATCATCTTCCTACAGGTTGCTTGAGCTCAACATTGCTACCCATCATATCACTAGTCATTTTTATACTCCAGCCATTACTTTTTTTCAGTTTTGGTGGTTTAAGCCAGTGAGACTAAAGTGTCTTAACTTTGGACAGATTATATTATTGGCCTCTATTGTCTCTTTGATGAATGAGGATTCAGAAGGACACAGCTGCTTAGTATTCTTTGTTCAATGTTTTATCATGGTGTCTCATGTAGGATTTCAGGCCTATCTAGGATTTGCAGATCCAGTTGCAGTTTCAGTTTCCATCATTTAGGTGGAGATTGGACCCAGCGCTATGTTGGGCTCTTTCTTCCATCAGCATGTTGATCCTAGCTGCCTCTAAGTCAGAGATGGCTTGGCATGAAGAGGTTCTCCACTGGATTCTATTTGGTGCTACCAATTCCCATGTCTTCTAGCTATTTTTGCTAGTTTTCAAGTTGGTCTTTGTTTAAAATGTCCTTATAAAGCGCTCTAGATAAGTGAGTGTCTTCCATGGCCAACCACCTCAGTTGCACTTTTATAAGTGCCTTTAACAGGATGCAAATACCAACACTAAATTCTTGGCTGGTTTACCACTACCCTAACATCTTAGGTAAGTGGGGAATGCTAAGTTACAGAAATGTAAACAAAGCAACACTGGTTGTCAAGCAGTGGTGGAGTGGAACAAACACGTCACACAAAAGGTCTCCATGTATTCTCAGCCAACTTTGTATTTCTGTGGTTTTGCTCCAGTTTCCACCTTATTGTGATCTCTTCTTTCTCTCTACTTTGCTCCCAGCCAAGTAGGTCTGTATTTTCCTCTTCTTCTGGTACCATGTTGGTATAAATAGATTTTATTCTTATTATTACCATGTGGTTAAGAAGTTTGCTTCTTAACCCTGTAGTTTCAGGTTCTATCCCGCTGCATGGCACCTTCAAGAAGTGTCTTATACTAGCCCCAGATTGACCAAAGCTTTGTGAGTGGGTTTGATAAACAGAAACTAAAAGAAACCTCTCGTGTGTGTGTGTGTGTTTACATGTGTGCGCCTGTGTGGTTGTGTTTTCTTGTCTTGATAGTGTATGAGAGCCATAAGAGAGCATCATTATCATACAAAAAGCACCATTCATTTTTTTGTCTTCTATAAAAACATAAATCACAATTAATTTGTGATTTACCACCAACTGTATTTTGTACCTCCACATGGTACTTATTTACAGTAAAGTGGATTGAGTTTTTGAAAATCAATATATTATCCTGTTGTCTTCTTTTTTGTTCTGTTTGTTTATTTTTGACATATTAGTCATCAGTTGCAATCCTCTTTTATTTCATCCTTAATTAACAATTTAGACAAACTTTACAGCAGAAAGATGTTCCGCTTAACAATGCCAGTAGCCCCTAAAAACAAAAACAAAAAAAGAGACAGTACAACCAGCTTACCTACCAGTAATTCTCCCCCACTAACAACTGGGGACCAGTCAAATTACCAGTGACAGCCCCTTTCCTCTAAACGATAGGGACTCTGTGTAATTTTCGCTAAAAACTAACTTATCTGGAAGAACAAGCAAAAATGAAACCTTCATTATTTAAAGGAAAATAATAATAATAATAATAAACTAAACAAGTATTTAAAAACAATGCATAAAAAAATTAAAAGCTAAAGCACCAAATAACAATCTAAATGAATTATTCCTTTAAAAAAAAAGATGGATTTTTTTTCGAGATTTTTTTTTTGTATTTATATTTTCTGTTGTCATCATCAGCAACATTTACCAAGACATAACATTCCCATTGATGTGAAACTGTATGTGACCAGACAGTTTGGTTGGTTTCTGTTTTTTTCTTTATTCAAAATGCTGAATTATTTATTGCTGTCAGTTAGGTCGTTTGTGTGTGGGTGTGGGTGTGTAAAAAATTCACTATTAATGGTTCTTTAACAACTATTTATTATTCACTTTTGAATTGGTTACCTTACCATTTCTGTTTTGTTACATTTGTTCTTATCCTCTTCCTCTATCTTATCTTTTCTTTTAATTTCAATCCCTGCCTCTCTCTTCCTCTCCTCCTCACTATCCCTTCCTTCCTATATTTCCTTTCTTTCTCTCTCATTCCTATTCCCCCCACACTTCTCTTCTCTCTTTTCCCCCATTATATTTTTTTAAATTATAAAATTAATTTTTTATCAATTTAATAATAAAATGTACATTTTAATGAACTTAGAAACTATTATTTTTGTTCTTGTTATAAATAAATATATGTATTAAGGTAAAAAAGAACAAAATATCTATTTAACTTTTATCAAAATGCAAGTCTTGGTTTTTTTTTTTGGTTTTTTTTTCGCTTTTTTGGTTTTATGTATTTAGTTTTTTACAAAAGAATGGCCTGGAATAATGTATTTTTCAGTGAAGTTCTTCCTTCCCAGAAAAGTTAATTTTGGTGAATGATTATCAATTAGGAACTGTCACCCGAACACTTTTGAAGATTTAACATTTGTAATAATAATGTTCAATATGTTTAATGGTGAAATCCTATAAACATTTGTCATAGCAATTCTGTTTTGGAAAAGTGGATCTCAAAGCACACATGAAGCTATGAATAATATAGCATGTAAATATTAGGTTGAAAAACCTTTTTGAAAAAAAAAAAAAGTTAAAGGCTGCATGTTGGATTTGAACCTGCATTGCCAACAGATATGACAGGATGTTCTAACATTGTACCAAAGCAATCTTTTGAATTTCTCTATCCATTTTAGAAACTATATTCTTACCAGCAAGAACTGTATGTTGTTTATGCCATAGGAATTTTATAAACTTCCAAAACAACGTGAAGCAATTTCTGTTTTGGAATAGTGGATCTCGAAGCACATATAAAGCTGTAAATGATTTACATGTTATTATTTATAGCTTTATTAGCACACTGCATTTTCTCTAGAACTGTTTTCCCTGCCACTACCCTGGAGCTACAGGGGAGATAACTCATACAGTGACATGATGCACCTACAATGCATTGAAGGTTAAGATCCACTATTCCAAAAAAGAATTGTTTCACATTTTCTTGAAAGATTATAAAATCCTTATGATGCCAACAATTTGTAAATAGTGTTCAATACATTTATGGTGATTCCGATAAACATTATGAAATTATGACTTGATAAAAAAAAAACACAACTTTCTTGTGTGATTTGCTGGGTGAAGAGTTGAATGGTGTTTGGTAAGAAAGGTAAATTCATGTCAATCAGTTGGCTTGACTTCAGTCAGTTTGAAGAAACAGCAGATTTTACTGTGGCCAGATTACAAATTTAGGGCAATTTGAAAATTAAAGGATTAACCATTATTTATGTTGTTGTTGTCACCCTTGCATTGTTTCTGATGATTTCATTGATTTAGTTAAATGAGAAGGTTGGAGTTGTTTGTTGTCAATATAGTTATAGTTTCATTTTAAATATTTTTCATCAATCAAGGCTTTCTAGGCAGAAAGAAAACAGAAAATTGAAAAAGAAACCGGAGAGTTCCATGTTGATTGGTGGCATGCAATAATTTGTGTGTGAACACGCATTAGTGTGTATGTGTGTGCGTGAATTTTTACCATCTTCAATAGTGCAAATATTTATTTTAGTTTCACCATCCCAGATGGTTCACCATATTCTGGTTTGAATATTAGTGTGGAACAACAAACTAGTGAGATACTTCAAAAAGTATTTTGCTGGCATCCAGATGCCATCATTGGCCTAAATATATCTTTCACATACATGCACACACACACAAATATATACCCACATACATATCTGCAGACATATGCTCAAACTCACAGGGTATTGAACATTCCAATTCCATTAATAAATGTTTATTCTACAAATATATTGAGTTCTCTCATTCTTAGTGGTGGTAGTAACTAAAACATACAAATTACCCATACATATATGCATGCATACATGTGTGTGTGTGTATATATAACAGTTATTAGTGAAGGATTATCAGTTTGGACAGAGAGCTTATAAAGTATTTATTTTATAAGTTCTCTGTTAGTACACCAAACTAACAATATTCTTTAGATTAGTAAAGAACTCCACGTATTCTTGTGGCTGGTTCTGAGGCTATAGCTCATTACCATTCTATATTGTAAATCTGTGGTTTTGCTCCAGGTATACTGTTTTTTTACACAGTGGTATACAAGGCAAAGTATAAATAATGGTATAAAAGAGAAAAAGAAAACTTTGTAATGAGCAGTATTTATACCTTGTCTTTATATATATATATATATATATATATACACACACACACATATTTTGTTGTCAGAATTGAAAGAATGTGAAATATTTAAAGGTTGCCTATGTTTACAAGAGATGTGGATTCATTTCTCATGGGTAGCCTTTGACTTTTCCTATCCAAGGGGTTTTTAACCCAATATTTGTACACTTTTATTTATAGCATTACCTGCTTCAAGATATATACATATATATATATAGTCAACTCAAATAAATGGATAAAATTAACGGACAACAAGAGGACGTGCACAAGGAATGTATTAGTTTGATGCTTGGTGAAAAGAGAGAGTTTGAAGTTTCAAGCATAGCTCCTCATCGGAAAGGAGAAAGGGAAAAGTCCAAAATTAAGAAAAGAAATTGCCAACAGCATGTGTGTAGTTACATATAGTTATATATATATATATATATATATATATTATGTATGTATGTATATGTATATAAAATAAGGCATAAATAATGGTCATTACAAATTTCTCTGTTGTAGTAAAACTACAATAAAGAAATTTGCAATGACCATTATTTATGCCTTGTCTTGTATACCACTCTATGTAAAAATCAATAAAACTGGAATATTGGAACACAACCATGTACATTGGTATACTTTAATATTGAGTATACAACTGATTTTACGAATCTCATCATCATCATCTCTACTATCTCATCCCCACCACAATAAACATTTTACCCAAACATTCCTTCTCCAGAACTAAAACCATTTGGAATTTCCTTTCCATTCATGTTTTTTTTTCTTCTGTGCAACCTCTAGGTGTTTAAAATGAATATACTCAGACCCTGTCACAAGAATATGTGGAGTTCTTTACTAATCTAAGCAATATTGTTAGCTTGGTGTAATAACAAAGTTTATGAATTATTTTGCCTGAATAGATAATCCCTCACTAATATATTATATATATATATATATATATATACATATATATATATATATACACATATATATATATATATATATTTGAGGAAGCCCAAAACCGGGTGAGATGGTGAAGGCGGTTGGTATGGCATTGAGGTAGATCTGGCCACCCCTATTAACCGGAACAAAACCCAGATTTAAAACACTGGATGATGATGGTATATATATATATATATATATGTACATACACACACATATACACCTATGTATGCATGCACACACAAATAATGTCACAGTAATAAATATATTGTTTTCATTTTGCATATGACATTAATAATTTGGTTAAGGTTCTCTTGAAATTACAGTTGTCTATGACAAGGTTCCATGAAAGCAATCATTCAATAGAAAACAAAACAGAGCAATAAATTACTGTTGTTTTTATTTTCCAAAGCAGTATTTAATATTTCTTCCGTTTGTTTTTTCTCTCTCTCTCTGTTCCTATTTTCAAGCTTACCACATTGACTAGGTTTGTTTTTTTTCTCATATTTGCTAAAATTTTATCATATCAAATTCTCTTATAAAATTTAGCAACATGAGCTGGAAAAAACAGAAAAAGACTAGATTGCAGAAGTAGTTTTAAATTCAATGTCATATGTTGATTGTTTGACAAGCACAAGGAAAATGAAAAAAAAAAAAAAGAAATGATATAACCAGGTTGTAGAAAATGTAATATTGTATATATCAAGAAGAAAAAAATAGATGTCTCAAACCTATTGAATGTATTTTATTGTCAGAATAACAAAACCCAAACACTTCTAGTCTCATTAATTTTACACATTTCTTTGATATTCAAAGTTATCTTTAAGTACCTTTATGAGATTTCTCTTTAATTATTTCTTATGTATATATATATATATATAGGCGCAGGAGTGGCTGTGTAGGGTAAAACTGCTTTAAGCAGTTGATGATAATAAAAGTTTGGGTGGATATGTCCGCTATCTGCATCCAAGAAGTTATGCACACACACATACAAGCGATACATGTCATAGAGTTAAAATTGTTGGTGTGGTTGTAAGGTAGGGAGTTTGCTTTCCAACCACATGGTTTTGGGTTCAGTCCCACTGTGTGGTACTACTATAGCCTTGGGCTGTTTAAAGCTTTGTGAGTGGATTTGGTAGATGGAAACTAAAGGAAGCCCATCATATATGTGTGTGTGTGCATATGCGTGCGTGTTTGTTCCCACCACTGCTTGACAAGTAGTGCTGGTGTGTTTATGTCTCCGTAACTTAGCAGTTCGGCAAAAGAGCCTAGTAGACTAAAGTACCAGGCTTTGAAAAATAAGTACTGGGATCGATTCATTTGACTAAAAATTCTTCAAGGTGGTACCCCAGCATGGCCACAGTCGAATGACTGAAACATGTAAATGAGAAATAAATGGAAAAATTATAAACAATCAAGTTAGTTTGTTCTCTCAGTAAACTAAACAAAGACATCAATGATGTGAGTTATGTCACATGAGTATCAGTGAATGGCAATATTATATAATGGAGCTGCTATGTACCTAATTAGTCTTATTCATGAGCATCATTTCATTATTGCGTTAATTCATTGCGTCTGATTATTCAGATTTATTTTGTATTGATTCTATGCATCTCTTAACTTCCAAATTGATCAAATTACAGTTTTTCTTGAAAATATTTCAAATGAAATGAAATTCTTCATACAAGATAGTGTCTGTCTATGAACAGATGACTTTCTCCATTCTTACTATAGCAACATGATTTGCTACACTATAACTTCATTTTAGGGCATATTTATTGTTAGTGTATAATGAAGAAATATTCTATTTTATCTAATCTCTTTGAAAGAGTTCTTGTACAATATATTCTTATTTTGAATAGTAGTATGGAGAGGGGAATGTGTTCTGTTTGTCATGTCACTATCTATAGTACATTCATTTTTATTTCACTTACATTTCAAATTAATTTCTGATTAACTTGTGAAAAAGACTGGAGACATGGGAATTTTTTTAAAAACCCCATAAAATATTGGATTAATATAAATAGATTAGGGCTAGATGCTTTTTTTGTTCATTTTAATATCTAAAATATTTCTAATAATTCAGGTGGTGAACTGGCAGAATCATTAGCATGCCAAGCAAAACGCTTAGCAGCATTTCATACATGTTCTGAGATCAAATTCTGCTGAGTTCAAACTTTGCCTGTCATCCCTTTTGGGGTTGATAAAATAAGCACCAGTTGAGCACTGGGGTCAATGTAATCAACTTGACCCTTCACCTGAAATTGCTGGCCTTGTGCCAAAATTTGGAATCCATATTTCTAACAATCAATTGTAGTCTTCGGGAATAGATCTTGCAAAGTTTTATTAGCTATTAATTCATCAAGCTACGATTTAATATTAAATTCATTACTTTATAAACTTAACATTAAGAACTCAAAGTAATATGAAACTGTTTATAGGAAATTTAGTTTTATTCAATTTTTTTTTTTGTTCTTCATTCGGGTTTTTTTTTCATGTGTGTACTTTATTAAGAGAACAAATTAATCTATTATAAGTTACAAATTAATCTATTATAAGTAATAAATTAATCTATTATAAGAACCACTTACTGATGGTTCAAAACATGTATTCTGTTGGGCTTTCATTGAAATTTCAAAATATAATTACGTATTTGAAAGAACTCTTTTTTTTAGTTTGTACTAAAATCTGTTATTTAATTTTGTTAACCAAACCAAATTTTTTTTTTTTTTCTTCTGTTTTTAGTCCTAGCATTGCTTTCAATGATGGAAAAAAAATAAGTGAAATATTCATTCATAAGTTTTCTAATCTAATTTATTCACTGAAACAAGCATGTAAGGGATGCTTAATATAATTTTTTTTTTTTTTTTTTTTGTATTAGGTTTGCAAGACTCTTGATGTAAACTCATGCATTGAAACATATCTTGTATCTTGGGAGGGTCATTTTGTTAATAAACACAGATACACACACTGAAGCAGACCTAGAATAGAGATCAGAACATGAATGGCAATGAAAAGACTTTGACAGATGTAGTTGATTTTTTTGTGTGTGTGTGTGTGTGTCCCGCCATCGCTTAACAACTGATGTTGCATTTATGTCTCCATAACTTAGCAGTTCAGCAAAAAAAACCAATAGAATAAGCACCAGGTTTTTTAAAAACATAATTACTGGGGTCAATTAATTTGACTAAAATCCTTCAAAGTGGTGCCCTGGCATGGCCACAGTTTAATGACTGAAACAGGTAAAAGATGCACACAGCATATCCCTGATGGTAAGAAATCTTGTCCAGTACCACACTAACTAACCTCGATAATAGTTCTATATTCCTATATTATCTCTTCTCATAAAACCTTTGTTCCCACTGTTCTCCACTCAGGGCTGCATAGCCTTCTCTAAGGTCTTCTTGGTTTTTAACTGTCATTGGTGATTCTGTAACCTTGCCTTGTTCTAAGAGTGTTGACCCTATGCAAACCCACCTTTCACCTCTGTGAAGAGGCGGTCCACATTGTCTGGCCTCTATCCTTTGGCTTGTCTAGCATGGAAAGTCCTCTCAGAAGCTTGTTCTCCACTAGCATAATTCTCAGGGCGATTAAGGAACGCAAGCCACCAGACCAAAACAAGGACTGGACCATGTGGTGGATATTCCTAATTTATTAGGACATGTTAATGATTTAAGGAGTGGACTTCAATGGTAATCAATTTGATAGAATCCCAGTTTATCGATTGAAAGTCCCATAATTCCTGTCTCATCAGTAATGGCTTCAAATTTTGGCACAAGGCCAGTAAGTTGAGGGGAAGGTATAAGTTGATTATACCAACTCCCAATGCTCAAATGGTACTTATTTCACTGACCTTGAAAAGATGAAAGGCAAAGTCGACCTCGACAGAATCTGAGCTCAGGACGTAAAGACAGACGAAATGCCGCTAAGCATTTTGCCCAGCATGCTAACGATTCTGTCAGCTCACTATTTTTCCTGTCCCATCAATAAGGTTGTAGGAGTTTATAACAAAAATAATTACCTTTTGAATGGTTAAGAGTCCGCCTAGCCGCAAGCAGATACCATTGGATGGTAAAGTTCATTTTTGTTAGCAACAATCTCATTGGTTAATTAAGCGTGAACGAATAGGGTGATCCAGTCACGTGTAATAAGTTCGTTAGGTTGAAATCTGTGCGTGATAAAAGCAACAGCAGCAGCAGCAGATACTTGAAAAATACGTAGTTGCCTCCCTTGATATATTTTTTTCCCTCTTATTTCTAGAAGTGTTGATTTTACGGAAAATTGTGTGA
>NC_068995.1:36718902-36721526 GCF_001194135.2 Octopus bimaculoides | reverse complement strand
TATTAATTTTTTTTTCTTTTGCCCACTTAAACGTGGATGGGACATAAATATTACCTCTTTGTAATAATACTGCCTTTGTTGCTAATATGAGGGGGTGCTGAAAAGTTCCTGGCTGTAAGGGTATCATGAAAGACCACTACAACAGGTTTGTGAATCTGAGGGGAAAATATATTGGATAAAATCATAATTAACGAATCTTCCTGTATTTTCTTTTATCCATAGTCAAGAATTTTTCAGTGCCTCCTCATGTGTATTAAATCTTTTATCAAATCGACCCCAGGATTTATATTTTTTTTAAAGTCTGGTACTTATTTTGTTGATCTCTTTTGCCAAATTGGTAATGTTATTGGGACGCAAACAAACCAGCACCAGTTGTAAAATGGTGGGCGAGGGACAAACACAACACATAACAAGCTCCTGCACAGTTTCCATCTGCCAAATTCACTCAAAGGATCAGCAGAGGCTGAAGTAGAAGACACTTGCCGTGCAGTGAGGCTCAACACCAAACCACATGGCTGCAAAGCAAGCTTCTTAACCGCACAGCCATGCCTATAAATATTTTTTAAATAAATGTTAATGTACATACCATTTTGTTGTGAGTAGGTTGGGTGGAGTGAGGCAGTTTTCACCTGATTTCAGAAACTCCTGTATAACTCCTTCAGGAGCAATGTTTTGGTATTAATATATGATGTTAGTTAAGAGTGAGTGATTGTCAAAATGTGAATTTCATTGTTCAGCTCTGTGGAGCAGATAAAACACAATGTCACACACTGAGTCAGCATGTCATAGACTTTAACTGAAAGATTTTCTCTTCAGGAATTATATAGGGTCCAGCAAAATGATCTGACACATTTTTGGATTAAAAAAAAAAGTGAAGAAACAAAAAAAATAATTGATTTTTGAAAAGTACATATAATGCCATTTTGTTTCATTTGGTTTTAAAAATTAAATCAATCAAATGGGAGCCGTCATTGTCCACACACTGTCGAAGGCGTTCATGAAAGTTGTCCATAACTCGGCGGATCATTTCATGAGGAATGGCAGCAATTTCTTGACAAATGGCATCTTTAAGTTGTTCAATAAATCGAGGGCGATTAATGTATACCTTTGACTTGAGGTATCTCCAGAGGAAAAAATCGCAAGGATTTAAATCAGGTGATCGGGCGGGCCAACCGATGTCACCACGCAATGCGATTCAATGACCAGGAAACATCTCCCTCAAAATTCCTATCGCACGTCGAGAAGGATACAGAGAGTGGCATTATATGTACCTTTCGAAAATGAAAAAAACTTTTTTGTAACTTTAATTTATTTGCCTTTTATTAAACCTACAAATGTGTCAGATCATTTTGCCGGACCCTGTATTTCACAGGAGACTGTAAAAGTGATAAAATGATTATGCAATAATGAGGCACTGAGATGACTTGCAATGCTTATTAAATTGTTTTTATCCATGTAGTAAGTGTATGTGTAGTAATGACTGATTATCAAGCAATAATGGTAGACAAACACACACATGAGGAGGTGCTGGAAAGTTCCCGGCTTTGGGTAAAAGAAAATACAGGAGGGTCAGTTAATTATGATTTTATGTGACATATTCCCCTCTCAGATTCACACACTTATTGCAGTGGTCTTTCAGTTTTTCTAAGCCCTGTAAAAGAACTCAGAAGGTTAGGCCTCCAACCAGGCCTTAAGCAATACTTCTCAGCACACCCTTGTATATAGCTGAATAGTAAAAGCAATGGCTAATCAGATAAGCAACAAGAAATATTAAAATTTCACATTTAAATTACAACATTATACGAGCAACTCATGTACGATAACACCTGGATAAGTCTAGAAGTATTGTCAGTGGTGTAAGCTGGAATAATTTAGTGTTTTGGGTCTTTCAGTATCAGACACCCTGGCTTAGGTGACTCAAATGGGATTGATCAGACTCCATCTTGCATCCCAACAGCTGAAGATTTTACAGCATCAAAGTATCAGCATTGCTCCAGAGACACGTAAAAGGCAACCATGCTGGTGTCATGTAAAAGGTACCCATGTTGGTGACACATAAAAGGCAACCATGTTGGTGACACATTAAAGGCACTCATGCCCATGGTCGTGTCATAGCAAGCACTATCTGCAAGGGTGAGTTGAAGTAATCTGAATTCATTGATACCACTGAAGATAAGGTCACTGTTATTTGTCTCTGAGGTAGCCTGCAACAGAATATTTTGTTCATTTAGCACCCCCATTTAGGGAGCATAGGCAGACATAATTGTTGGTGTGCTACTCTGCAAAACTAGTTGTGTATATATATGTGTGTATATATATGTAGTGAAACTACCTCCCGCCATCAGATACAAACTACTATCGCCATTACATACAATCTTCTCATTTAAATATAAATAAACGCGAGCGTAGTAGAGAACCCATTCCTTGTCATCACGTGACTGATTATTATTCGAATCGGCAACTTCTTCGAACCGTTCCCGCCAGAACGCAAACTGACCAATCACGGCCCCTAATAAGGTCACGTGATAGAGTAAAATTCTGAAGCCATCGGGAGCCAATAGTTTGTTATAAATAGCTTTAACTCATACCCAACAAATTTGTCTCGGTCCAGTTTCTCTTTGAGA
>NC_068995.1:36713790-36718543 GCF_001194135.2 Octopus bimaculoides | reverse complement strand
TAAAGAACTGGTATAATTGCTCACGTGTTATTGACTCTTTCTATTTGCTGTAATAACTCACATACACATACATGTATCACTCACATACATACTTTTCTTTGTACGACGGCCTGTCTTTGATTATGTTATTATATGTCGCATTCACACTCACACACAGACATACATCTTTAACGCTACAATAAATATCTCTGTTATTCATCTAATACGGTTGTGGTCTTTCATTACTGGTCATCTATGTTATTGTCGCATAACATATCTTGTATATCATCACATGATATATATATTTTGTGTTCGACCGTGTGACACGTTTAAATAAAAGGAGTCCTCTGTTTTTCCATTCGTCACCATTTCTCCTTTTATGATTTCGCACGGTCGTACCCAACATATATATATATACACACACACACACACATAGATATATACACATATGTATGTATGTATGTATATGTATGTATTGTTATCTGAAGTATAAAATAATAACTTCAAAGCTGAGCATATATATTGTCAATTTAACAGATGGGATTTCCACATGGAAAGGAAATATTTATGCACAGCTGATGAAGTTTTTTTTGTTTTTTAATACTACCTGTTTTATAATGAGCCAGTATTCTTTGCATTTTTGTATCTAATGAAAATGGATTGTTCTTTAATTACATTTGTGTAAGTAGCATCTAACTAGATATTATGTTACTATAGAACAATAAATATGAATATAGAAAGTTAAGTGTTTTATTCAATACTTTTTAGACCAATTTATACATAAGAATTATGGTGTTACTTTATACTTCTCTTAATAATGTTCAGTTTTCCTCAAACATATTTTCAGTATCTATATACTACACTCTCTGAGTGGTTGGCGTTAGGAAGGGCATCCAGCTGTAGAAACTCTGCCAAATTTAGATTGGAGCCTGGTGTTGCCATCCGGTTTCACCAGTCCTCAGTCAAATCGTCCAACCCATGCTAGCATGGAAAGCGGACGTTAAACGATGATGATGATGATGATGATGATGACAAATATTTGGCTATTGTTCTACTTTGATTATAAGTTTTGCTGTGTGTACTCAGTTAGATTACTAAATATTATTAAATATTCACAAGATGTATGAAAGACATACCACAAGGTAGGGTGCCACTGAAAAACTGATTCACTGAGATTACTCTTGCACTTATAAGATAAAGACACCCTTTAACATCCATTATATGCAGTATTCAATTAAAACATTGATCTATGAAACATAATGTAAAGCCAGGTACAGAGGTTTATCTTTGGTTAGGTATTTCTCTTGCAGCTGTTTTACCCAAAAAATGTTATGAGGATAAAAATAAACCTTCTTTTCTATAATGTTATTCAATAAAGCCACCTTCAGTTTCAACAACTGCTTCTATATGAGATCTAAATCATCTACATGCTTGAATCAAGTGGTCCTGGTTCATTTTGGACATTTATCTGACTATAGCAGCTTTCAAAGAATCTTTGGTGTTATAGGTGTGTTCGTTGACCTCTCTCTCAACAATGCTCCACATGTAATAGTTTATCTGTCTATCTAAAAAAGGTATATCCTCAAATACCTTGCGCATCCTGTATATTGCTTTCAAATTTTGGGACAAGGTCATCAATTTTGGAGGAGGGGGTAAGTTGATTACATCAACCCCAGTGTTCAACTAATACTTATTTTATCAATCCCGAAAGGATAAAAGGCAAAGTTGGCCTCGGCAGAATTTGTACTCAGAACATAAAGACAGATGAAATGTCACTAAGCATTGTGCCCAGCATGCCAATGGTTCTACCAGTTTTCCACCTTATTTAAAATCACAATACATATTATTAATGGCATGTACTTGCTGTAGCTATATGCATAGGCAAGATTTTTGTCAACTCTGATATAGAGGAAACAAGCAATAAAACCATCACTGGGTTTGCAAATAGCTGCTTATTTAATATTGCTTCTATTGTGTGCAATGGATTTTTATTCAGTTAGGCAGCTATTCATAATACCTGTGCATGTTTTAATATCTATTGCCTTTATATCAGAGGAGACAAATCTCAATTAAGCATGTGACCGGCTGTGAGTATATGCCATTGATAAGGCTCGACAAGGCTGAAATGCATATGATGTTCTAGCTAGTTGTTGCTGGGATGAGTTTTGCCTCTCTCTCTAATATTTATTGATAACTGATGCTATCTCTGGACAAATACTGCAGTAATTTGTCTTTCAACAATACATTTACATTAAATAGGATGCATGGATGTTCCTTTAAGAAGTTTAAAGCCTAAAATCAAACAAGAGAAATCATTTGAATATGATCAGCTAATCTAAATTTTTAGAAAATATAAACCATGCAGTAAGTGGATTTTGTGTTTAAGCCCAAATGCTGAAAAAAAAAAAATGGATAGTTTCCAACCTTTCTAGATCTCATCAGCAAAAGATATTCATCTCAGTTGGCCAGACTCAGAAATGATTAGTAGATATAAAAATAATGGATGTTAAGTATTAGCATTGTGGCTGAGGAGAAATACCTGAGGCAAGCATTCTACATGTTAAATATAAACAGAAATACAGCAGAGTTTCATATATGGAGTGGATGTTCTAAACCTCACTGTCCCTGTGTGCAAAAAGTTGACAGTATAAAGCATGTGTCAGGAGTGAGGTGTTGTATTATGACAAGATATGGATACTGAAGAGAAGATCAGCAGAAGGTGGAGAGAAATTAGTTCATTATGATTTACAGCATGAATGGTAGAGCATAAGTAAGCTGACAGAGAAAGTGGGGATACTATAACATATCCAGACTCTGCACTCCATATGAGTTGTGATTGCATGCCAAAGAGGGCTATATAGTTCTCAATTAGGTTAGAAGCATAGTATATCTGGAATAACAAATCTATGTTGTGCCTGGTTAACGGGCCAGCTTACTTGCATACTCTAGGTCTACTTGATAAGAGTTTACTTAGAACTTTACTCTTTTACCCTTTTACAAGTTTCAGTCATTTGATTGTAGCCATGCTGGAGCACCACCTTTAGTCGAACAAATTGACCCTGGGACTTATTCTTTGTAAGCCTAGTACTTATTCTATAGGTCTCTTTTGCTGAACCATTAAGTTTCAGGGACATAAACATACCAACATCAGTTGTCAGGCAATGGTGGGGGAGACAAACAGACACAAAGACATACACACATAACTATATATACATGAGAGGCTTCTTTCAGTTTCCATCTACCATATCTACTCACAAGGCTTTGGTCAGCTCAAGGCTATAGCAGAAAACACTTGCCCAACATGTGGTTGGGAAGCAAGTTTCTTACCACACAGCCTCACCTGTGCTTATGTACATGACTAACTATTTTGGAGAAAGTCACTAGATCAGACTTTAGATATCTTCTCGTGGATAAAGGGATGCACAACACTTAGACCAGTGGTCAATTTCCATATTCCAGGCCAGTCCAACCAATACTAACACAGAAAAAAAAATGCATCTTAATACAATGGTGACAATTTCGTTCATGATAATGATACATTTAGTATTTGTAAAGATAACTTATTTGGAAAGTACAACTTATATGTCCAAATTTCAGATTCTCCATTTTACTTACATTTATTGGAGTACTCAAATATTACAATGAATGAGATTTGGAATATGAAACAAAAATGACTATTTTGCCTCATGTAAATCTTCTTTCTATTAAGGATAATTACAGCACTAAACTTGAATTATCATTAGCAGGCCATGCAAAATGCTTGGTGGCATTTCATCCATCATTACATTCTGAGTCAAAATTCCACTGAGCTCTTTTGAGATCAATAAAACAAGTACCAGTTGAGCAATGGGGTTAATGTAATTGACTAAACCTTACCCTGAAATTGCTGGCTTAGTGCCAAAATTTGAAATGAATATCAAGTATTATTTGACAGTATGGTTGTGCTTTGCTAATGAAGTTAGAATAAGACCAAAACATGTCTGGGGTTGTCTCTCATATATATTAGAATATCAGAATAATAATAAATTTTGATTATTATTGTTTTATTGTTCATCACATATTTATTTCTAGTCAGCTTTTGAATACTTTATACATTAATGCTAAATATGGTAGCACTGACTAACCAACTCCCAAAATACAAACATCATTCCAGCAGTTCAGACGCTAACCAATTCTAATTATCAGCTGTTTGAAAATAGCCTTGATATTTTGGCTAAATGACTAATTGATGATTCTTTTGGTTATTTCAATGAATTATTTTGATAATTCAGTAACTAAGGCAGTGGATTGGCAGAATTGTAAGAGTGTTCAACAAGTGCCTTGCTGTATTTAGTTACAATCCTTTACATTTTCAGGTCGATTTTGACTTTCATTCTTCTGAAACCAACAAAGTACCATTGGATTCTATATAACTGACTATCCATCCCACATTTCTGGCTTTATGGCTAACTTTTATCTTTCACTTGTTTCAGTCATTTGTCTGCAGCCATGCTGGGGCACCACCTTGAAGGGTTTTAGTCAAACAAATCAATCCCAAGTGGTAGTAGGAGACAAACACACAGACACACTCCTAGATATTATATATATATATATATATATATATATATATATATGTGCATGACAGGCTTCTTTCAGTTTCCATCTAACAAATCCACTAACAAGGCTTTGGTCAACCCAAGACTATTCTGGGTGTCATACAGTGGGATTGAATCCAGGACCATGTGGCTGGGAAGCAAGTTTCTTACCACACAGCCACCTGTTAAAAATTATTCTG
>NC_068995.1:36708649-36713780 GCF_001194135.2 Octopus bimaculoides | reverse complement strand
TCTTACCACACAGCCACCCGTTAAAAATTATTCTGTAACCAATTATTCATTTGTTCCACAGCAAAAAATGAACTCTAGATCATACAGATTACATGAGGCTAAATTTGATACTTCACATAAAAGGAAAGGAGACAATATCCCATACAAAAATAAAAGTATTTCAAAAAATTTTTTTAAATATCGACTAGATTATGGTTGGGAGATAACAGTTTACTCAAAGTAGCCACCCTCAGCTTCCACCATGGTCCCAAGACAGCTCTGGAACTTGGCACATGCATTCTTCACTATGTCCTTGGAAAGATCTTCAAATACTTCCTTGATTTTAGCCACCAGCTTGGCCTTGGTGTTGCAGGCAGAATGGTTGGTGTCTTTCTCAACCAAGTCCCACACATAGCAATGGGATTACAATCGCAGAAAATAGAGAGGCCAGAAATTGGGACTGGTGAAGTCACAAAACTTCTCTGACAATCACATCTGTCTCTTTCCTGAAGTAAAGTAAGAAGTCAAATCCTGCCGCAGCCTTCTCCAACCAGTGTTTGAATATAGTCTCCAGCTGCTTCACATAGCTGTCTGAATTGAACCTAAGGCTCTGATCAATGACGTGAATCGGCATGATGTCACCCTCACAAGAGACACTAAAAAAGATCATCGCAATTTGGAGGGAACTTAATTTTCATGATATCCATGCCATGTCTTATACAGAGTTCACAGAGCACTGGGCAGCAGTTATGACGTCAGCATCTCAATACCCAGTGCGAATCTTCATGATCCAAGTAACTCTTATCTGATATTCAGATAGTTTCCAGTCTTCCACATCAGCTAACATTTTCTCAACCAAAACTATAATCTTTGTTCTCCAACATCGTTGACTGTTCACCAATACATCAAGCTGTTCCTGAAAACTGGGAACATAAAAATTCATGAAATTTGGCCCAAACACACTGTATATGAAGTATTGATAAAAACGACGTGGCTAATAATAAAATGTTTTGATCAAGAAATTATATTTGCTGGATAGATAAGTTTTGCTCACGACTGAAAAAAAATCTGTACAATTACTTATTAATCCATAGTAAGATGATATTTTTATGAACTAACAAATCAGACTCACGGAAAATTTTATAAAATCTTGTTTTTATCCCATTGCAGTGGCGAGCTTGGGGTTATTAATAAAATAAACAGTAGAACAACTCATTCAACCATCAACATGAGTATTTAGCAATGAAATAAAAATCAACAATGGCAGACTATTGGCTACTTATGGTACACTTAAGTAGAAAGACAAGCAATGTCTGCTCCTCATGAGCTAAAACAAAAATAACATAGATACTTGAAAACATTTAAATATAACTAGCAATGCATCTTAGTGTTGCCCGGGTGTTATAACCTACAACCACATTGTATTATTTGTTCTTTTCTTATGGGCAGAATTGGCACAGCTGGTATATAGTGAACTGGATTATTGGTGTAATGGAAGTTATTGTTTGTTAAAAAGTGAAGGTGGGGGAGGGTTCAATTTGCATGGGTTTGCATGAAAGTGCCTTCTGTTCCTAAGAAGGATCACAAACTATGTATTTTTTCATTGTATAAAAGGGGGTTAATACGATTTTGCCCAGAAATCATATTTTCAAAATTTTGTCCCCACTGCAATTTCTTAATTTGTAACTTTTTCTGAATTTTTTTTTATCCACATACCAAAATACAGAGATTAAGAATCTGGTAAATATATTATATATTTCTTTAAAGTGTAATTTTTCTTAAAGAAATACTCAATGCCCCTTCCCCCACCTTGCTCACCCATCACCTACCCGCTTTGAAAAAGCTAAAACCTCATACAATTGTACTGAAATAGCAAATGTAAAAAGTACCAGACCACCACCACAAAACCCGACATGCTAGAAACAAAAGGTAAACAACATTATTTCTGAAGAAACTTCTCTGCTTTCCAAAAGGCTAAAAGTGAAACATTGGGAGTTTGTAGTTTTTTGAAAGTGGTGAGGTGATGGGTGGATGCTTGGGAAGTAGATTTTAGGGGTTTTTTAAGAGAAAAAGGAAGAAGAAAATTCTTAAAGATTTGTACTGTGTTTTTTCTCCATGGATTACCATAAAAAAAAATTTGGAAAAAATTAAGAAAATGAAGAAATTGAGGTGGGAAGGGAGAAAATTAAAATATTGAGAACGTCTTATTCATTTTACCCCAGCCAAATTTGTCTTTTATGTGCTCAAAGGGAATGGCGATAATTTTCTGAAACAGTGATCAGATTATGTCATAACACTTTAGGGAAGGCTATTTGCTTAGCTGATATAGTTTTTGTAAGGTAGTGAACATTTGTAAAAAAGATATTTTGTCTCAAAGTCAAAAATGCTGTAAAAACACCTGATTTTGCCGCTAAGCAAAATGCTTAGCAGCATTTCATCCATCTTTACATTCTAAATTCAAATTCCACTGAGGTCGACTTTGCGTTTCATCCTTTCAGGGCCGATAAATGACAAATATGTCGATGGGTAGACAGTAGAAAGATGGCTTATATTAGATATAATAGTAATAAACTTATAGAGAGAGAAAGATGGATTTTTCAGTGAAAATGAAATAACTTAGCAAAATAGATGTGGTTGTTATTTAAAAACATAATATTTATTCAGACTTTGCTTTGTCTGAGTAGATATGTAGCAGGAACATGTAGCGGAAATATTTATGAATTGAACCGGGATAACTGTATCTGATGGAGAAAAAAAAAGAAACCCCAAAAAATCCAACAACTCAAGAATACAATCACAATTTGCTAGAATATTACCAGCGTCATAAAAAATTCTGACCATTCAAGACTTCATGTGGAACCGGATCTAACATATGACACATCTACATTATGTGGATGATATTTTCAATCCAGACGTTACAACTGTATCTGATTCTCCAGTGCTTCAATTCTGTATCTATGCAAGGTTTACTAGATTGCTGACATTTAGCAATGGTTTCTCTCATTGTTTTGATATGTAGGTTGACTTTGCCTTTCATCCTTTCGGAGTCAATGAAAAAAGTATCAACAACTCACAGGGGTCGATGTAATTGACTAATGCCTTCCCCTCAAAATTCAGACCTTATGCCTGTAGTAGAATGGATTGTTAATAAAACTGTCGGCATGTTTTAAGACATGGGTATCCTAGTATATGTATAATTGTTATGTGAACGATATCTTAAAAGCAAAAGACTTTAATATTTAATTTCATATATATATATATATATATATATATATATATATTAGTGTGTGTGTGTGTGTGTGAAATGGATAAACTAAATACAATTTGCTATAAAAATTTGAAATGTTATTTTGATGAAAATACTGGCGGCTTTTGACCAAAATCCTTAACTACGGTTTACCTGCTTTTAGCGTCTCTGACTGTCACTTCCACTCCATTTGTTGTGTTACTCTCCTTCTACCGGGGTGACCGGCAGGTCACACATTGCTTTTTATCATATGTAAGATTATTATTATTATCATCATCATCATCATTATTGAGCGAGAGCGCAGTGCATGCCATCAAAGTGGAGTACAAATATACAGAACCCAATATAGCCATCATGACTACACATCTGATAAGAGTACACCAGGCACATGCATCACAACCATATGTACATGCCATGGTGATCTCATACCAAGATAAACAGCGTATGACTCACAGGTGGGGCCCTATTAGAATTTTCTTCAGGTTGAGTAGTCCATCCTGCTCAAAAGATCCCTGAATGAGGTTCATTTAAGGATGATGAACGAAACACCCATGTTTCCAGACATCTCTCAACACATGGCTATGATGCTCTCTATGATGCACATATCGCCAGCCACTGAGGGACATGCTCAACTGGTTAAGGTCAAGCAACTGACAAGAAAATCTGTAAAAACCACACCAGTGGTATTGGTCTTTTCATATATCAACTTGCATCGTTTACATTTACATGCATACATATAAATTATTTAAGGGAACAACTTTCACAAAACAATGAACAACCTTCTGTAGTACAGGAATCTTCCGTAGTACAATATGCTAGATAATATTATGAAAGAGTTATAAATGTTCAGTTACTGGTGATGAAATAAGTAGTGGTTAAAACTACTGAATATAATCAATGAGCGTAATTCAATGCTTCAAGTTTAATACCTTTTGTCAAATATGACGCCAGCATGTTAAGAAAAAATGGAAGAGAGCAAGCAACTCAGTAAACAGAGCAACAGAGTTCTGTGTGGAATGCTGAGTGGCTCAAGTCTGGTGCACAATTCAGATTTTTATAACCATAAGTCAAGTCAATTTTTCTAGAACCTTCAATCAAGTTGTTTTGGTGGGAAAACTCACCCACTTTGTTTGAAGTTTGCTGCATCAACCATAACAAGTCAGTCAGTCCTGATTGGTCGAGCATATTCACATAGGTGTTAATGCTTTTATGGTGATACAATGGGCCTGTGGTCCTGAGGTTGAACATGCGAGACAGGTGGTTCAAAACTCAACAGAAGCCTTACTACAGGATAAATAACCACTGAAATAACAATTTGTAGTCAGTATAGACAGCTATATATATATATATTAGAAATGGGGAAGGCCGGTTTTGGGACCTGACGATACACCATACTTTATGTACAGGAAACCTAAGGTAATCCTATAAACCGGCCTTCCCCATTTTTAATATATACTGCTCTATATCGTAGAGTGTGCTTTTTCTTCTTCTGGATTTACGTTTTTTTTACAGACAATATAAGGATGTTTGCAAAAGGGACATGAAGGCCTGTGACATCAATATTAGCAACTGGGAAGCAGTTGCCAGCAACCGTGGAGATTGGTGAAGCACCATAGAAGAGGGAACACAAAGGAGTGACAGAGGGAGAGAGGAGAAATGGAAAGACAAAAGATGTCAACAAGAAACTATGACATCACAACCAGCCAGGCAAAGCCTTCGCTACATTTGCGGCCCCTGCCAGGATGGGACTACACAGACACAGCAGATGTATTAGGACATGAAATGTAAAAACTGGACTAGATTATTTTATGCGCAACTCCATTGTCTCTTGAGACAAAAAGGATGCCAACAACAACAATATACACACACACACACACACACATATATTTATATATATATATATAT
>NC_068995.1:36708465-36708639 GCF_001194135.2 Octopus bimaculoides | reverse complement strand
GAGGGAACACAAAGGAGTGACAGAGGGAGAGAGGAGAAATGGAAAGACAAAAGATGTCAACAAGAAACTATGACATCACAACCAGCCAGGCAAAGCCTTCGCTACATTTGCGGCCCCTGCCAGGATGGGACTACACAGACACAGCAGATGTATTAGGACATGAAATGTAAAAAC
>NC_068995.1:36695143-36705375 GCF_001194135.2 Octopus bimaculoides | reverse complement strand
GTATGTATGTATGTATGTATGTATGTATGTAAAGGGTAAAGACTCTCTTCGGTCATGGAATGACCAGGAGATTGCACCTAGAAAGTTCCCCTCCGGGGCACAAGTCTGGACAAGGCTGTATATGGAAGAACAGTCGCCCATGCATACCAACCTCCGACGTTATCCAAGGGAAAGGCAAAGGCCGATACAGCTTGACATCAGTGACGTTGCAACTCATTTCTACAACTGAGTGAACTGGAGCAACATAAAATAAAGTGCCTTGCTCAAGAACACAACTCACAGCCGGGCTCTAAATCGAACTCACTACCTCGTGATTGTGAGCCCGACGCTCTAACCACTGAACTATGGGCCTTCACTATATTTATTGATAAGTGCCAACGCACGAAACTCTCGCATACATACATGTATACATACATACAGTTGAAATATAAAGGCCAACTGCAATGTAAAGATCGGCCAAATTGAATGCTAAAGGTTGTGGAAAATGCCATCAAAACTAGGAAATGATAAATTACTGAAGGAAAGTCCCCATGATAAAGTGAAAAGTTCTTTTGCGAAATGGAAATGATATGGGAAACAGTAATATCACCCAAATTTATTTTCTGTCTTAAACAACACAAAGATGAACAGCAAATTCTAAACGATAGAATACAATCAAATTCTTCCTAATGAGGGTACTACTAAAGCAGCACGGTCCCGAACGCGCTAGCTAGTCGTGAGTGGTCGATCCTAACCCTAACCCTAAACACGTATTCATTTGCACACGCGGGTTAGGGATAGGGTTAGGGTTAGGATCGACCACTCAAGACTAGCTAGCGCGGACGCGCGACTGCGCGTTCGGGTCCGTGCTGCTTTAGTAGTACCCTAATGAGTTCACATTGAAAGATGAACTACTGCACTAAATACAGTGTTAGACTTAATACGAAAACAATTTTACAGTGACAGATCATAACTGCAAGCCATGTCCCCGCCCTCTTCCCCAACTTCAAAAGAAAATTCAGAAAATATCTGCCTCGGCCGTCAATCAAAATAGTATTAGCTGCTTATCTATCAAGTGAAAGTATAGTTTTAAAATCAAGGGTCGCTTAGTCTTGCACCTTTATGCAAATGAGTTGTTGCCTACCCAAATTTTGTTTACATTTTCAGCATACTTCAATTACATTATTCTTTTATATTATGCAAACAAGTGTATATAATAAGGCAAATTAAAACAGAAAAAATAAATAAATAAAAAATAGAAAACAGACGTAGCATCAACTTACACGAAACTTGATACATGAATATCTTTACGACGGATGAGAATGACAAATGGAAAAAAAAAAGAACGAAACAAATGCAAAGGTTATTCTCGTGATAGAGAAGTTAGACTGTCAATGACAGATCGTAACTATAAGTTTGAGGAATGAGTAGTGAGAGGAGATCAATTAAAAAGAAAGAAGGTGCACAACTGCGCTGAGGTCAATCAATAGCTCGTCTACAGGACCCCTATCGTGCGAAACCCCTTCCGGTTGGTGATCACTGACTCCACCCACCCTCGCACTGTGTCGTCTTTCTTCTTAAGCCACGCTGCGTCATCCACCACACCTATTTCCAGCATTACTGCCAATGCTATGCTGCTTGCATCGCACCACACGATCCCTTTCTTTGTATCAGGCACGTACCAGCTGCCCTTCACTGAATCTTCCGCTCGCACTCTCTTCAAGGTCTCTCGCATCATCACCATCGTCTTCTCTCCTAATTTATCGCCCCAGTTTACTCCTCACTCGCTGACGTAATGTCATATTTCCCCGTTTCTGGTCTTCCTTCCACCACACCATACAAATTAGCCCGCAGTGCCACTTTATTGGAGACTGGATGTTGCATTAGTGTCCAAACGTATAGATATGAATGGCGCCGTTATAAAAGAGTAAAGAAGTTTTTTTTTTAAATATATAAACATAAAGATGAGCTATAAAAAAGAGCATTAGATTATATAACTGAGATAGATATGGAAGACTTGAAAGTTCCGTCGAATTAAGGTATGTTGAAAATCTAACTAGACCATGAAAATAAATGTTCGCAGAAATGTACAAAGTGAAATGCATAAAAGTAAGGAGATTGTCAGATCAAAATACGAGTTAATTGTTTACTCCAATAAATATTATATAGAAGTGAGATTTAGTATATTGCTGATTTAAGGATAAACCTGTAATTGGAGGATATCAATGGGTGAATCCAGCAAATAAGGCGAAAACTGCTCCTCTGGATAGAACATAGTGGAAGTGGGCAACTTTGTAATATATATCATGGAGTATATCTAAATAATTAGAGTATATAGATCTATGGTAAAAGGAAATGTTTTGAAAAATCAATGGCACCAGAATGTTCATACGTCATATAGTTTAAGAAGATCCTTATTTTCGCTTAATATCTCAAGCAATTCTTTGTTGCACAATTTGCACGCAGTGCAACAACCCCTGTAAGGTTTTCCAGACCTAACAACTGAGCAGGAGGAGTTATAGTAAATATTTGCATTGAGATGACGGATAAATTATGCCAACGAAGTAGAAGAATTGTGCTTAATATTAGAGAATGAACTAACATGCGCCAAGTAGCGTCTCTTAAAACCAGTAAAGGCCCTATGTATACGGTGGTCGTATTTTGATGTTTGGTATGGACAATGCATTTACAAAAAGCATATCGCATGCGATATGTTTTTTGTAAGTGCATTGTCCATACCAAACATCTAACGAGTTAAATACAGAACAAAGTGTAGTGTTAAAAAATTGCTTTCTTTGCAGGAGACCTAATGAGATAATTTGCCTGAGTGTTCAGGTCAAAAATTTCAAGTGGGAAGCGTGTGGGGTGGAGGGATTCAGTTTTTCTTGCGGGGGGTGGGTCTAATTAGCCCCCAGTGACAAAATGTAATTTGTAGCTCAATTTCGATTTCCATCGTTATCCTTATCGTAGTTTAGACTTTAAACCATTCACGAAATAACTTTTTCTCCTCTCCCTTCATATCTCTTTCCTCCCAATCTACCTCTCTCTGAACTTATTTGGTACTGAAAGCGCGACAGGACAACCAAGAGGATAGTGACTTTAACTACAATTCAAATACATTTCTTGGTTCACAGTGGTAAGTATCTTGCAATTTATTTTCAAGAGATCTTATTTAAAAAAAAAAAACAAGATTACCCTGGTATTACATCGTAACTAATGAAAGCTGGAAATTATTTTTCAATCACTAAATCCTAATTATGTCTAAAGAAAAAGTTTCTGCTCAAACTCTCACACTTTCGAAGTAATACGTGTCTCGCCGGTGAATTGATCTCAGACCATGAAGTTTGAGATCGGAGAAGAGCCATTCTAATCACTTAGTAACTCACAAAAGCGTGCTAACAGTGACAGACTCTCTTCTTCGGATCAAAGTAGTACCAGGTGTTGTGCATATCTGACCGTTATGTAATCAGGGTATATGTTATATTTGATGGAATGCAAGACGCACTATTCCCTCCTACACATGCACACAAAAACCCCTAAAAAGTCTCAAAAAAAAAACAAAAAAAGTCATCCTGGTTCCTACATGCGAAGGTGTGGGTCTTCCACAAGTTGCAGTACACTAAAAACTTTTCCTCTTGATCATTCGCTGCTGAAATTAGGCCGCATCTAATACACCCGTGCGTCTTTTGATACCATCAAATACGGTACTTCTGTCCAGCACCGTCGTAGGGCATGGACATTCTGAACAATTGCTCGGAGCTGTCATGGGTCAAGGGACCTATTTTTGATATATGTATGCTGTGGTTTACTGTCAACAAACAAAGACAAAAGGGCTGAATGCACTGATTTCCTTGGGAACCTATATACTGCTTAGGCACTCCCGCTTTTCCGTATATTGTATGTATGCACTGATGTGGATAACCAAGTTAGCTTCCTTAGACATATACGTACAAAATATTACAGTATCAAGAATCGATAAACTTACTGAACGAGGAAAGCTGATTTCGTTGATATGTGTACTAGACAGTTAAAAGTTACACACACAAATCACTTTGGTTTTTCATCTTTTATTAATATCGCCTCCCTCCTGGTAAATACCTTGGTTTCATACATACAATCGATGTGAATGTATTCTTCCAGTAGAATAGAAAAAGAAGCGTTTAAATATTCCATATATTTCGACTGTTACTGGTGAATGGGAGTAATTTTGTTTTCTGTGTATATTTGATTTAATTCTTTGAATTCATCATATAAAACGGAACACACTCACTATGTGCCGTCACTCAAAATTTGGATACTAGTATGGTATTACATGAAAAAACATGAATTTGCATGCTAGATGGGTTTTTTTTCTTTTTGAAAGGCACATATTTTTAAACTCAGAGATGTGAGGATTTATAATCAACGACAAGGGTTCGAAACAGTTGTTCATAAACCATCTTTCTTGAATAAAATAAAATCTTGACGCCTGTTGAACAGCTGACCTAAAAATTAGTGAAAGTTTTGATAGGAATGTTCTATCAATGTTCTTTGTATTCAAATATATGAATGTACTCAAGATCAGCAGTCTTCTTCATTTTTAATTCCTATTGAATGCATTATAGGAATATAAATTGACCACAGTACTTATTTTATCGGATCCCCTGGAAGGACGAAAAGCAAGGTTGACTTTGACGAGATTTAAACTTGGAAAAAACTTAAAGATCTAAATTAAGCACTTCATGTGGTAGGATATTTTAACAATTCGACCAATCCAACGCCCTAGTCATTTTACAATTTATTCCAAGGCTGGGTTGTATTATTGTAGCAAGACTCATACTGCATAAATAAGTAATACTTCATTTTGAAGTAGTTTCTGATCTTATGCGTACTATTTTTCCACAGAAAATGGCACAACTGATATCATTGAGTTTTAAAGGTTGTAGGATTTCTTTTGTTTATTAGATGTTTTATGGTTATCGCTTGGTTTTGTATTACAATGTGACATCAGGTGAGTCACAAATCACAAATAGGCTACACTGTGTCAATGTTGACATCGTTCTGAAATTTACGGTTAAAATTTCAATGCATAACTTTCTGTTGGAATGCAAACAATTTCCTCCTCTGGGTCCTTGTTAAATTAATTCAGTGATCACAGAGGATATTATCTGGTTCTTATTGCATCATGAGGAATTTACTGCCAATTCGCAATATGTTGATCTCCTCAGTCTTGAACTTCCCTATTTCTTTTTTGTTAGTTTGAGTGATATGCAATGTTCAAAGATTGGCTGCAGTGGATTCTAATCCTCTTTCTCTGTCGTCCCTTCTGATATGAAGCTTGCGAATAACACTTTATGTGGAAGCTTCCATTTGAAATTAGGATCTTACGAGTTTAAATATCCTTTCTACTAACGACACAAGGTCTGAAATATTCAGCGGGTGACTAGCCTATTACGTCGATCCCAGTGTTTAGTTGGTACTTATTTTATCGACCCCGGAAAGATGAAAGGCAAAGTTGACCTTGATGACATATGAACTCAGAACGTAAGGCCGGAAAAAATGCTGCTAATCATTTTTACCGGCACGGTAAAGATTCTGCCAGCTCATTACCAGTACGAATTTTTAATGAATTTTAATATCACTGGAACGAATTACCTTAACTCTAGTTAAGTATCAGAAATATTGCCACTGGTACAGATACTATAAAGGCATTAATTTATTATAAATAGTTTATCTTATAAGAGAAAAACTCTCACTGCCAAACCTCCATAAACATTCTGTAAGTCTCTGATCCCTTTTATCTTAGTTCACTTTGTCATCAGTATAAAAATAGCACTTGCTTGAAAAAAAAGGACAGAATTTCTTGTGTATATGGAAATTCATAATTATCATCAAATTCTCTCTGCATATCTGTTTGATATGAAAGGATGCTATCATTATTGCAATTCGTCATTATGTGTCAGTAGCTTTGTATTTTTGTCAAAACTATTTAAAACATTCAAGTCTCGATATCACAGTCTATTTAACAATAAGTAGGTCGTACGTGATATTTTATTCACTTTCCATACCCAACGAACTTGCTGTACAACTGGTTAGTATTGGTTCGCTTATAGTCCTGAGCTCAAATTTCTCACCATGCCTTAAACTTCTCACCAAATCGGAGGAGAGACGTGGTTTCTTTGTAATTGGTTCTTCCTGGTACTGAACATGAAGACAGAGATGAACGTATCACAATATGTTTTCCCCTTTCGTTTATTCTTATTTAGCGACCCTTTGACGTTATCGTGAAATAATCTTGTAGGAAGATATAAATGCCACCGTGGCTCTTCAATAGCTTTGATAGCATACTTAATTATGAAATCCTCTTTTTTTCCTTGGCTGCAAATTGGCAGAAAGTCAGCAACCAAAAGTCCAAACACTACTCTTGTTGACTCTTCCGTTCATCCTTCTGAAAAATCGATAAAACATGTACCAGTAATATACTGATGTTTGATTCAGTTGATTTTATACTTTACTACTTCGAAACTGGTTTTGTACTTAATGATGGCCTTCACTAATCTTATCGTCTACCAACATGAAATTTTACACTCTTCAAAGAGCAAAGGTTGCGTGAACGATTAATTAGCACGATGTTCATTTCTATTCCAAGTTTTTTTTTATCAGTGCTTCTCGCTAACAATTCAACCACATGGTGTATGTTTGTCTTTGTGTCCCTCTCTCTCTCTCTCTCTTTATATATATATATATATATATATATATATATATATATATAATTGGGGTGGCTACTCTACTTCTTCCTCTACTTTCCTTCTATTTTCTCACTTATCTAGCCTCTTTTCTGCAGTTTCTTCATCGCTTTTCTTCCCTCTCCTCTTCCTCCTTTGTTTAATCTCCTCCCTCATTTCATAAGATTTTTTTTCGTATTCTTTTCATTCCATTCTTTCTCTCTTTGATTTTGTTTTATTCTTCTCATTCTTTCTCTCTTTCCTTCTTTCTCTTTCTCTCTCTGATTTTGTTTTATTCTTCTCATTCTTTCACTCAGATGCGACGTTCGTCAAGTGGCATTTACAAATATTGGATAATTTATTTTTTTTCTATATATTTTCTTTTATGTACACACTGAAACCAATCAAAGTGTTAGTCGCAAATAGCACATTCACACACGGATACGCACAAATATTACATAAGTACTGATGTATACTTTCTCATGAATAATACTGGCTCACTGAGACACATACATATACAAATAATTATATATTCTTATATATTGTGTGTGTGGGGTGTATAAGAAGACAAAAGCAAAACGCTATGTTATCAAGGACAAAAGAGTAGTTAATACGAAATGTAGTCATATTTATTGGAAGCTGCTGAAAACTTTATTAATCGTTACATTTAGTTCCAGCTTTCCAGTCTTGGAACAAGATGTATTAATCGAGGAGGCGGAAGAAGAAATACGAAAGTAAATAATGACAGAGCGAGTCTGGAAATGGGTGAAAGGAGTTTTGAGCGAAAACGTGGAAAATCCTAAAAACAAATCTAGGACGGGTACGTTTTGCTCGTAGCCATGGAAGAAATTAGGAGGAAGACGAATGAGAGATCTTATTGGCCAGAATGAGTGGGCGGGATAGGGTTAGGGTTAGACACATAGTTCTTGGAACTGTAAGCGAGAGAGGGGAGCGGTTGATAAAAGTATCGGTGGTGACAGGTAGCCTAGAAGGAATAAGATAAACGTAAGGGTAGGTGACGTATGGTAGGTAACCCGTGGCCTAGAGGGGAAAGAGTGATGGCTAGTTGTACAGAAGGACGAAGCTATAGTTAATTTGATAGGCAGATAAGGCTAGTCCAATGCAATCTTTTATACATAGAATTATGAAGCGTGAATGAGTTAGGGTGACGAAGAGGAATAACAAAGATGATGTGGTCAGCACAGAAAGTTACTATTTGTAAATCTCACAACGAGAGATATTCAGCAACAGTACTTTGGAGTAAAAAATATTTGCCAACATAACATGACAGTCCTGGTTTAGGACGAATTTTGCTGTAATTTAGCCCCAGGAGACATCTATGTCTCCTGGGGCTAAATTACAGCAACATACAGAGATTTACAAATAGTAATTTTCTAATTTATAGATCAGTGACTAGTTGTCACTTTGAAAACTATATATTGCGAATGGGAATTTGGCAGTGCCACCTCTACCCTAACACGCAAGATTCAAATAGGAGTGAGATTTTTAAATGAAGTAGGACACCCTAAAAGTTGAAAGAATTGCAAAATTGAAAGACATTGTGAGAGACTGAACCCACTGAGGCCAGAGGTAGATGTTGAACCTTGCACCTCGGTGGTGAATTATATGGACGAAAAGGAGAAGATGAAGTAGTAAGTCGTAATTTAATTAGAAACTGTGAAAACTGAAAAACATTTGGTTGAACTTTTTGGTTTAAAAAAGGAAAAAGAAACCCTTTCCTATAGGTTTAAAGGAAAGGGAATGGACAGTTTCATCTTGCAGTGGGAGCGAGATGGCTATCTCATTTGCATTGTAATTTTATTCATTTCACATTCATCCTTTCATGTGTTTTTTGTTCCCACATGTCTGTATATGTCCCCTCTGTGTTTAGGCCTTGTGCCAGTAATAAAGAGTTAACCTCTACCTGAACATTTTTGTTGTTTTTTGAAGAATTCTAAGTGGAATTTTTTTGTGCGAGGGAGGCCACCATCATTGGGTGGTGGTGAAGAATTGAAAAATGAAAAGTTATGTGGAGGCTACTAGAGGTCAAGTTCCCCTAGACTGACGTGTGCTGAAGCTGGAGATGATACAGTGGAATGAGGGGTTGATAACCAAATATTATAGTATGATAAAGAAAGAAGGGTCAAATATAAAAATGACCCTGCCAGAGGAGGAAAAAAGGAAAATGGAAAACAAGACGGTCATATTCAGAACATTTTCGAATATGAATAGGAGAATTGAACACGCACCGCAGAAAGAGATAGAAGAAATCTTGGAGGAACAAATAGGAGAAAGGATAACGTTCTTTACAAGAGGAAGGAAATATGCGTCAATAGTAGTAACCTTTGTATCAGAGGAGGTGAAAAAATACCGACAACAGGCTGATACAGGGAGAAAAATGGACGTTGATGCCAAACTGTTTGGGCAAAGAATCGTGAGGGTTAGGGCGGGAAGAATCCCACTGCCAGTAGACCCAGAATGGATAATAGCCGCAATTTTTAATTCAGAGCTGAGGAAGAAAAGCAAAGACCTGAGGATTGGAATGATAAGCCGAACACAACAAGTGAAATGCTGGGGCTACAGAGTAGAGATAATATGTGCAGTGAGCCCGAAATATTATGACGAAATGGCGGAAACTTTGGAACTACCAAATGGAGAAAAGCTGGAAATAATGTTGGAGGGGAGACCCCCAAAGTGTTATAGATGTGGTGAAAGAGGGCACTTGAGAAAGAAATGCCCTAGAGCAGCAGTGGAAATGGTAGAGGAGAGTGTTCAGGGAGATATAATGGTAGAAAAAAAACAGAAACGGAAAACAGAACATGATGGGAATTTTGCGGAGGTGAAACCCAGAAAAAGAGAAAGAAGGAAGTCACTGACAACAGTGGAATTGAAGAAGTGCAAAGCAATAGAAGAGGAAACCCAACCCATGACGAGAATCGGAGAAGATTTACCAGTAGGATCACCAGTAAAGGACTTACAAGTACGGAGTCATTCAGACCAGCACACATTCAAACACATTGACATGCAAAAGCACACAAAGTAATAATGAACAGAAACAAGACAACCCAGAATTACGGAAACTTAGAATTACTTAGACACACAGACGAAACACGTAGAATTACAGTCAAATGAACACATTGTGAGAGACTGAACCCACTGAGGCCCGAGGTAGATGCTGAACCTCGCACCTCGGTGGTGAATTATGGAAAAGGAGAAGTGGTAAGTCGTTATATTTTTGTAAAAACTGTAACTGAGAAAAACATTTATTTGAACTTTTTATGGAAAAACAAGTAAATCTTGCAACTGTTGAGTAAACTGGTTTTCAAAAGGTTTTTTATAATGTAAGGTGAAAGGGAAGATGTAAGTCGCGGTTTCCCCTCTGATCTGGGTGGGAAATTGTTAGCTAAAATGTTGGTTTAAAAAGGAAAAAAAAAAAAGGGAGTTCATGGTTTCATCTCGGAGTAGGATCAAGATGACCATCTCATTTTCTTTGAAATTTAATTCATTTACATTCATTCCTTCATGTGTTTTTTGTTCCTGCATGTCTTT
>NC_068995.1:36681315-36694600 GCF_001194135.2 Octopus bimaculoides | reverse complement strand
AATACCAGTGAAAATGTAGGTGAAACGAAAACAATTGGAGACAGTTGGAGAAACAGTGATGAAAGCGGACTGCCCTCTGAAAAATAAGCCAAACCAGGAAAGAGCAGAGAAGGAACCGGAAAGGATAGAAGAAAGAAATGAGGAAGATTGATGGGAAAATACAGGAAGAAAACAGAGGAAGAGGAAAAAGGACAGCTTAAGTGAACCCCACCCATACCCTCTCAACCCCACCCTCCCCCTGCAGACAACAAACCAACCCATTCCTCTCCGACACAAAAAAGAAAAAAAACAGCAGTCATAAAAATAACCGCAAAACGACCTTCCCACTTGTTTTGTTTGCGCTTCATTGAAAGATGTAAGAAAGGATGTGGTGGATAAGTTAGTACAATGGAAAGATGAAAAAAGTGATAGACATGAAGGGAATGAAAAAAGAAAAAATGGTTGTAGGCACATTGGTGCCAGAACACAGAATGAAAATAGAGACTGTAAATAAAGCGCGGAATACAGAAAAATGATATTTGACACAAACGAAGTACCGGACGGAATAGACTATGATAAATTACTGGATTTATATGGTATTAACTTTAATTGGATATGAGTTCGTTTAAGAAAAAGAACGATACAAAAAGGGGGGGGGGAGAGAAAAGACTGTAAGAATGTTTGATTTAATTGTATAAAAACGTTTTCATTGAAATGTAGGTTTGAAAGGAAAAAGGAGGTCACCGTTTCGTCTCGGAGTGGGGCGGAGATAGCCGTCTCATATCATTGTATTATATTCATTCATTCATTTTCACTTGTTGTTTGTCCCCACTGTGTTTGGGCCTTGTGTCTAGAATAAAGAATAAACCAATAGCTGAACAATTATTTTGTACTGATAAAGGGAAATAACCCGGAAATCATGATGCACAGATATTGCTTTGAGCTGAATGGGGGTGCTAGATTCCCTTGTTCAAAAATATAAGGACAGATCGTGTCGTATAGCCAGCTGGAGACGATGTCTCCTGGGGCTAAATTACAGCAACATTTGTCATAACTAGGACTGCCATGTTATGTTGGCAAATAATCTTTACTCCAAAGTACTGTTGCTGAATATCTCTCATTGTGAGATTTACAAATAGTAATTTTCTAATTTATAGATCAGCGACTAGTTGTCACTTTGAAAATTATATATTTCAAATGGGAATTTGGCAGCACCACCTCTACCTGAACAGTTTTTTTGTTTTTTGAAGAACTCTAGCCAAATTTTTTGTGCAAGGCCACCATTGTTGGGTGGTGGTGAATAACTGAGAAAAATGAGAAGTTATGTGGCAGCTACTGGAGATCGAGTTCCCCGAGACCCATGTGTGCTGAAACAGGAGATGTTACATTGGGATGGAGAGTTGATAAAGAAATATAGTAGTATGGTAGAGAAGGAAGGGTCAAATATCAAAATGACCCTGCCAGAGGAGGAAAAAGTGAAAATGGAAAAGAAGACGGTCATATTCAGAACATTTTTGAATAAAAATAGAAGAATTGAACGCACAGAAATAGAAGAAATTTTGGAAGAACATATAGCAGACAGCATAATGTTCTTTACAAGAGGAAAGAGATATGCGTCGATAATAGTAACCTTTTTATCAGAAAAGGCCTCCAACAGGCTGATACAGGGAGAAAAATGGACTTTGATGCCAAACTGTTTGGACAGAAGAATTGTCAGAATTAGGATGGGAAGAATCCCACCGTCGATAGAACTAGAGTGGATAATAGTGGCGATTCTTTATTCAGAGATGAGGAGAGAAAGCAAAGATGTGAGGATGGGCACGATAAGCCGAACTCAACAAGTGATGTGGTGGGGGTTATGGATTAGAGATAATCTGTGCAGTGAGCCTGAAATATTATAATGAAATACCTGAAACTTTAGAGCTACCAAATGGAGAAAAGCTGGAGATTATGTTAAAGGGGAGACCCCCAAAGTGTTACGAATGTGGTGAAAGAGAGCATTTGAGAAAGAAATGCTCTAGAGAAGCAGTGGAAATTGTAGAGGAGAGTATTCAGGAGAATAGAATGGTAGAGAAACAGCAGAAACAGATAACAGAACAAGATGGGAACTTTGAGGAGGTGAAAACAAGAAAAGGAGAGAGGAGGAAGTCACCAACGATAGTGGAATTGAAGAAGTACAAAGCAACAGAAGAGGAAACCCAACCTATGACAAGAAACAGGGAAGATTTACCAGTAGGATCACCAGTAAAAGACTTACAAGTACAGAAACATTCTGACCCACAGACACTCAAGTACATAGACATGCAAAAACACAGAAGTATAGACGAACAGAAACAAGATAACTCAAAATTACAGAAACCTAAAGACATAGACACACAGATGAAACACGCAGAATTACAGTCAAACAAAAGCACAGACACAGACACACGGAAGCCAAGAATTACAGAAATACAGAGCCAAAAAAAACACACACACAAGATACAAGCAGGAGCAAGATTTTTAAATGAAGTAGGACACCCTAAAAGTTGAATGAATTTCAAAATTGAAAGACATTATGAAAGAGTGAACCCACTGAGGCTGGAGGTGGATATTGAACCTCACACCTTGGTGGTGAATTACGCGGAAGAAAAGGAGATGAAGTGGTAAGTCATGATTTATTTTAGGGGCTGTGAAAGACTGAGAAAAATATTTGGTTGAACTTTTTGGTTTAAAAAAAAGTAAAAGGAAATAAGTAAATCCTGTAACTATATAAATGAATATTTGTTTAAAAACGTTTTCTTTAAAATTGTAAGGTGAAAACGGAAAGAGAAGTCGCAGTTTCGCCTCAGAGCGGGGTTGGAAATTATTATTTAAAATGTAAAGTTTTAAAGGAAAAATGAATTCACGGTTTCATTTCGGAGCGGGAGCGAAATAGCTGTCTCATTTTTATTCTAATTTAGTTCATTTTACATTCATCCGTTCATGTGTTTTTTGTTCCCGTATGTCCCCTCTGTGTTTAGGTCTTGTGTCTGTGATAAAGAATATACTTCTAGCTGAACAATTATTCCCTGCTGATGAAGGGAAATAATCATGATACACAGATATTGTTTTGAGCTGAGTGGGAGTGCTAGATTTTTTTTCAGATCAGTTTTCATTACTTTGTCCCAAGTCTTTCTTGGTCTCCCACTTCTTTGAGTGCTTAATACTGCCTTATACAGCTGTCATCCTTTATATGCATCACATACCCGTGCTAGTACATCTTTTTCTTTTGCACACTTCACTTAATCCCTCTTATACTCAGTTTCTCTCTCAGCTCATGTGTGCTCTGGAGTTCATCTACTGGAGCAAGTTTGCTTCATTTCTTTTGAGCCTTCTGTATTTAAGGCACCCATTGCAAATGAATAAATGAAATAATATATAGAAAACAGATACCAAATTTGATCAATAATCAATATAGTAAATTCGAAATATCCATAAATAGATGCAGTCAATAAGTGATACATTAGTAGACCTACCCTTAAACATGTGCAAACACTGAAATAATATAGGCACATGTATATTTGTGCATACAAAAAAAACCTATTTACCCTAATATATACTTATGTCCTCACACACACACAAACAACTGTAGTCTTTTCATGGGAGTAACCAGACTTGATGTTGATGGTGTTAGGCTGAATTTGAGGCTGGATGATCAATATGAGTAGGGATGTTGCCTACACAGGCAGCAATATTTACACGAAGGCTTAAGCATCTTTGCAAATAGAAGCATATGAAAATACTTTTATATTAGTATCCACGATATAACCTGATACTTGCTAAGAAAACAAGGGATAGATGAAGATGAATAGTTGCAAAAACCTTGAAAATCATGTGCAAAGTGAGAATTAACAAGAGTTCTCTAAGAAAGAAAGCATGCTAGTTGGTATCCATCAGGACTCAGTTCTAAACTATGAATCCTCCCAGCTATATTAGAGGAGTCTCAGACTTGTTATCTGTTAGCTATATTAGAGGAGTCTAGGACTGGAACTCCTATATACAGATGAGCTAAATCAATACAAAATTTGGATTTCAGTTGCACAAAATCTCCTTGACTGTGTCAAGAATGATGAAAACTGTTAACTTTTTGCTCTTGGTTGTAGTTTTTCTCGTTTGAGAAGAACCAAATCAAATCTTCTTCTGGATTTTTCAGTTTGTTTAAGAGCCTTTTAGAGCTGAGGTAGTCATTTTCTTTTGCTTTTTCTGACAAATTGACTTTCCTAATCATATAAGACTTATATCTGATGTTTTCATGGACAACATTTCTGACTGTTCCTTGTAACACATGGAGATCTTTTGCAGTTGACTTCATGGACTTTCTGGGATTGTAATCAATGGTCTGTTGAACTAACTGGATAAATTCAGGTGTTCTGATGATTTCAGAGCATTTAGAATGCTTTTTATGCTTTGATACTAGTGATATGTTTCCATCTTCAGTCTCTAGCTCCTTACAAACTTTGTAGACGCAAGATCTGGCAACTTTTAAAAATCAACGTATTGGCTGAGAGGACTACTACTACTACTACAACTACTACTGCATAACTCTTTTTTCCACTTACTGGCAAGTTTAAACTGATTGTATTTTCAGACCATGGAAAAGACAGATTGGAAATCACCAAAAGTTATTGAATGCAACAAAAATATGAACAGTGCAGAGGCCAAGGTAAGCTGTGTACATTTTTACCTATTATAATGTTTTGGGTATCTAAGGCAGTGAGCTGGTAGATTCATTACTGTGCCAGACAAAAGACTTAGTGGCATGACGTCTTGCTCTTTACGTTCTGAGTTCAAGTGCTGCAGAGCTTGATTTTGCTTTTCATCCTTTTGGTGTTGTGGGTATAAAAACGTGTTGAATCAGATTTAGGAACACCGTTAAAGTTCTGGGTTGGTTGTTAAGAGGGTTGATGAGCAACAGGCTTATCGTTATAGCTACAAAATTAATTTTGTGATTATTTCAGTAATGATGTTTAATATATACCAAATAAAAAGATAGAATTGGTATTTTCTGTACTCACCAAATCTCACAAACAGCTCATGTTGAAAGTTTGTTGTAATTGAGGAGTTTGGCTTTTTATACTTACAAATTTCTGACCATTTAGAGAAACTATCTACTACCACTAAGGACCAGTGAAATCAGTGTGTAGCCTCGACCAAGGAACATCTACTTTTGGCTAAGGTTCACTTTTTATCATTGGTAATTTTGCTGCTAGAGCATATCCTCTGCAGCCTTTCACTAAATTTTCAATTTCTCTATCCATTTTTGACCAGTACATGTAGCTATGCATTAAAGCTTTCATCCCCAAAATACCAAGATGTCCAACATGGAATTTGCTCAACATTTTCGTTTGTAGTGTTTCAGGTATTACTACTTTCTGTGCAGACATCAGTACACTATCACAAATTGAGTATAGGTTCACATCTTGATTTTGTTTCACACCAATCCTGTTCCTGTCCTCAATATTCTTTTCATTTTTGTTATGAATTTGTCCTTTTCTGCGTTTTGTTTTATGTCTTCTAGGGTCACCAGTAATTCGCTTACTACATTCCACATTACATTTTTTATTTCTCCTTCTGATCTTAATGCTGCAATTACCATATCTTCGAATGACTCACAGTGTTTTGGTATCAGTTTGGACAAACCCTCCGCATGCCTTAGTTTCTTTGACAGTAAATATTCCATTTTGAAATCATAATTCAGCAATGTAGTGCCCCATCACTGTAGTCTATTAGCTGTGTGTGTTAGCATTCCCTTTTTAGAACCATATATCGATAGTAGTGGATGGTGATCTCTTTTTAGACAGAAACTTCTTCCATGCGTAACTCTACGGAATTTTTTTACATCGAATATAATTGCTAACGCTTCCTTTTCTATTCGGCTGCAGTCCCTTTCGGCTAGTAATAATGGTCGTGATGCATAGGCCATTGTCATATTTGTGCAGAAGCACTGATCCTACACCGTAATAACTTGCATCTGTAGCTTCAGATCAAAATGCGTTAACGATAAGTTTGATGTTAAAATGTTTTTTAATTTGTCAAATGCCTTCTGGCACTTATCAGTCCAGCACCATTTTGTATTTTTCTTTAAAAAATCATTTAGTGGGTCCCTTACATTGTGTATATTGGGAATATACAATTGGTAGTAATTTACTAATCCCCAAAATGCTTGTAGGATAGTCACATTATTCGACATGGGCATATTTTTTATCATAGTTGCTCTGGATGGATCTGGTTTCCGTCTGTTTTCATCTATTATCTGGCCCAAATATTTCATTTTTTCAGAAAGAACTCACATTTTTCTTCACTCAGCTCCAAGCCATATCCTCTTGTTTTCGAATACCTTTTTTAAGTGTTTTACATGTTGTTTGTGTGATTTGGTTTTTATTAAGATATCATCTAAATAGCAAAATCACAGTCACCCATCCATTACTTGTTGAAAAATGGAAGGAGCACTTTTTAAACAGAAGGGAAGCTGCTTAGATTTAAATAAACCACTGTGTGTATTAATGGCTAATAAGTGTGAGAATTCTTCTTCTACTTGGATTTGAAAGTATGCTTCTGAGAGGTCTAATTTTGAGAAGAATTTCTCTCCATTCAATTTTGTGAACGCTTCCTCAGGATTTGACAATGAGTAGTTATGTGACCTTAAGCAATCATTTAAACCTGTTGAAAAATCTGCACAAACTCATAACTTATTATTTTTCTTTTTTATGTAGACCATAGGTGCTACCCAATCTCAGTGGTCCTTCTCGATTATTCCTAGGCTTTCAAGTTCCTTATTTACCTGTTCTAGCTCTGTGAACAGTACATTACATTTTGGCTTAAATACAAGTGTTGCACTTTGAACTATTACAATTTTTGCCATCCGTATGCCCCTTCCACTACATCTGACCCACATATTTACAAATATATATAAACAAACTAACATTTGTTTTTTTTTTGTAAGTGTGGAAATGTGCATTGTAAGATACAAATAAGATGATAAATATATTTTCGAATGCAGAGACATCATTAGAACAGCAGAAATATTGGGTAAATTACCCTTACAAAGCGGGAAAATTTGTCAACAAACAACCATATTCCATTCCATAATGGCTACCTCTGAAGAGCACAAGGGATACATAATTGAACTTTTACCTAACAAACCACTGAATCCTTTGTACGAAACCGATTAGTAAGATTGGCTGTGATGGATATATAAATATTGTACTCTTTGATTAACATCAGCAGTCCCAGCTCCAACAACAACATATTGGCAGCCACAGCAACAACAACAACAGTGACACCAGCACGTACAGCACCGACAACACATGCCCACGAAGGTACAGCACCAACAACACACGCCCATGGAGATACATTGGATGTTCTGGGAATTCTTTTAAGTAATGTCTCTCCAACCACAAGTCCTCCTTCAGAGTTCTAGAAAGGAGATAAGTAACATCACTGGCCAGCTACATCTGGCAACTAAGAGATGATAGGATTCCATACTTGGTCTCATGGAAAATCCTCAAGAACCCAGGCTCCCACACCAACGGGACAAAGCATTGCAAGTTATGCATAGGTGAATGCGTGAGAATCCTAAAAGACTCGCTTAAACCAAGGAACACCCGTAACTCTATAGGAAAGTTGGTTATACATCATTAGATGTATACCTGACTTTCCTATATAATATTAAGAAATATAACGGAATGCTGAACTCCAGACTATCAACTTAAACAACATTTATTCAGGTGGTAAATATATACATCTTTAGCTCTTGTTGTTACAGCTTCTGTGTGTGTGAGTATAGTTGTTGGGATGTTGTTATGTAGATGTAAGCGAGCTGTCGAGTGTAAGTCCGAAAGATGGAGAGTGACAGCTAAACACGTAAAGAGACTGTCTCCAGAGTTGGAATGTTGGAGACACTGCTTGACACGTCCATGCTCATGGCCGGCCGACCGAGAAAGAGATAGAATTAAGCGGGAAAGCTTGCTTGTTTAATTCCACGCATGCGTGAGACTACGCATGCGCACGGCGTTACTACAACTCCATGAACGGAAATTTTCGGGCCATGTTTACATTTCAGGAGGTTCCTGCTACCTGGAGCCTACAAGATGGTGGCACAGCTGGAAGTCGATTGCCAATAGCAAAGGGAGATAATCTCCAATTATTACCTTTGAGTAGTGAGGCATTTCCCCCTCCATATTTCTAAGAGGTCCTGGGCCAACAGGTTTTTGGGATGTAACAATACGCCATAAAGCCGAACCCTTTATGGATGGGAAACCTAGGGTAATCCCATAAATTGGCCTTCCCCATTTTTAATATATATATATATATATATATATATATATGTATGTATATGCTAAGGGTTGACAAATTCAAAAGAAGCTATGTCCAATGACTTAGAATAAAGTACTCAGATAAAAGATAAATCTGAGAGTAACTTTTTTCTTTTCACTTTTTAATCACACACACACACACACAGTATGTGTGTGAAATCAATTTCTCGTTATGTCTCAGCAAGTGAGAAGCGAACTTACGACTAAGTGTCTGTATATTTGTATGACAGAAAGTGGTGTGGGGAGAGAAAGAGGGAGGGTGCGTTGAGGAGAAAAAGTTTGATCACAAGACATGAAAGGCTTTTCGGATATTTTTACGCAATTGTTTATGTGAACGTATGATTGAGAGAAAGCTAGAGTGTGTGTGTGTGTGTGTTGAGGGGACCGTGCAGTATTGAAGACTATGATATGTATATATCAATAATCATATGATTCCATCAACATGCGCTAGCACTTGGATGACGGACTCTTCAGTCTCTCACGTCTCCACGCAAAGACGAGAACCTCCGCCATCTCGGTCAGTGAAACGCAGTATGCCGACGACAATACCGCCCCGAGTCTGACCGTAGATGGCCTACAAAGGACGGCAGATCTTTACAATACGGCTTATGAACGCTTCGGTATGCAGTTAAACACATTAAAGACCAAGACACTGATCCAACCTGCACCAGGCCAGAACAGTCCACCCACAAATGTTAGCACCAACAGCTAACCCCTAGAAGTTGAACACTTCTCAAACTTTGGGAGTATTCTTTCGAAGACACCCACATGGGAAAAGTACGTGGAGAACCGGATCAGGGCGGCCCACTCCGCCTTCGGTAGACTCAGCCAACGTGTATTCTTCAATCATGCGTTGACTATCCAGACAAAGATTGGGTTTTCCGTATCAGTCCTGTCAACTCTTCTCTACGCTCGTGAGACTTGGATGCTGTACCACCGTGACTTCAAGCACCTTGAGTGCTTCCAGCAACCCAACCTACGACAGATCCACAATATTCGATTGGAAGAACACATTATCAACAACGAGGTTCTTCGCTGCGCCTCACTACCAAGCGTCGAAGCTACCATTCTTTGCCATCGTCTCTGCTGAGCAAGTCACATCCAGCATATGGAGTCCTCTCGTCTCCCGAGGACCATGCTTTACAGAGAACTTGCAATCGGAACAAGACCCAGAGGAGGCCCGAAATTCCGTTTTAAAGACCAGCTCAAACGGACCCTGGCTCAAACTACCATCTAGCCATTCTCATGGGAACAGATTGCAATGGATAGGACAGCCTGGAGGACTGCCATCCGCAATGGAGCCAGCTCCTTCGAGCAGAACAGACAACAGGATGAGGAGGTAAGACGCACAAGAAAGGAGCGTCTTCAACATCCTCGATCCGCACCGACCATCCTGTGCGAATTCTGCCCACGACTCTTTCACCACCGACTCGGACTCCAAAGTCACATTCGGCACAAACGTCTTCCTAGGAGACTGGATAGAAACTGACGAACCCAATGCTCGCATACGAGCTGGAACAGACGGTATGATATGTGAAGAAGAAGAAAAAAAAGAGCATAGCTACACAAACGTGCCCTCCCGAATTTGTTTGTTCATAACCCACCCCAAAATGGATATTTTTGAATGCTATTTTTTGTTTAACAAATATGCTTCAAATGGTGCAGATTCCGATTATATTGGAATTTATTGCGAACTTTTTTCAACAAAGTTTGGGGTCTGAAACTTCACAAAAGCCGGTTTTGTTTCTTCATAACTTTCAGAAAAATGGATATTTTTTTAATGAAATTTTCGACAAAGACATTTCAGATGTTCATTACGACTATATCAAAATTTAATATGTAAAAGAGAGAGAAAAAAAAATAGTGGGTTCGCACACATTGCCTACAGCAGACCCCTTTAAAAGTACAGCCCCAGCCCTCTCCTTCTATCTACGCTAGTGGGTTCGTATACATACATACTGACACATCACACTTGTTTTCAAAATTTCAAGTTTCCTTTTGTGATGTGTCAATATGTACGTAGACAAGCCTACCAGTTTTTCTTATTGCATACTAAATTCCGATATAATCGTAATATAACACCATCTGAAATGTATTTATAGAAAATTTCTTTAAAAAATATCTATTCATGAAGAAACAAAATCAACTCAAGTAAATTTTTCGAAACTCCTCTTTCCACGCTCGGAAAAAAACTTTTTCACAACGAATTCTGATATAATCGGAACTTCACCAGCTGGAGCATATTCGTAGAAAATTCCGTCAAAAGATAATCCATTTTTCAGGAATTTATGAGGAAACAAATTCAGAGCGGGTGGCACAATTGTATAGACAATGTATGTTTACGTGTGACTATAATAGGGATAGGGGTGGTTTGGGTGGGAGAGAAGAGATTGGAAATGCGTATTTTATAACTTGAGAGAAAACATGTCACATGTGACAATTTTTGTGTGCGGATATATATATATATATATATATATATATATATATATATATATATATATATATATATATATAGAGAGAGAGAGAGAGAGAGAGAGTTTGTATTGAAAAGAAAATGAGAAAAAAGTACAGAGAAAGTGGGAGGAGCATAGGAAAAAGAGCGAAGTAAAATAAATGAATGGATGGGGTGTGAAAGAAAGTAACCACTGCCTTGCACACGTCTCTCAAACAAAGTACACTGACTCAACAAATCCAAACTAATATTTGTTGTAATTTTTGAAATATATATTTAAATTCAGACTTGGTAATTATTGTACGAGAAACGATTTTTTTTCTCTGAAATAAAGTCAGACTAACAGAAAAGAAAGAACAAAAATCCACCACCACTTCGAAAGAAAAGAAAAGAAAAGAAAAACAAAAAGTTAACGAAACCTATTTGTATTGTTGATGTGATTGATTTTTTCTTCTTTTCCGGTTTGGTTCACTTCCGTTGTGCCTGGTCCGGGTGGGTCCTAAGTTAAACCTCAACAGCGTCACTTTACCGCGTGTGTGTGTCAGTGTTGTTAGGCCGGCAACACTTTCTCCTTCATGCTATTACACCAACTTGTTGGGCCGAGTGACATGAAGAATTTAATAAAAAAACGGAGCAATAGTAATCTTCAGGGACAATGGAATCGGTATCCTCGGACTTCAAACTCTGTTCAGGAATGTTTGGTTAGTAGAAACAAGCATAGACATCTCTATTTGCTTTTTTTATTTACTTTTTTTTCCCCCCCAAATATTTTTATTGCATTTTTTTGCTTGATATCGAGGAAAGTTTTTTCTTACGCTTATATAGTATTTTTGTGTGTATATAAAATGTGCGTGTGTATATGTAATTATGTATGAATGTATATGTGCGTGCATATACTTACGTGTATGTATGTGTGTGTATATATATATATGTGTGTGTGTGTATATATGTATATGTATGTGTGTGTATGTATGTGTGTGTATATATGTATATATATGCGTGTGTGTATATATATATATGTGTGTGCGATTATGTGTATATATGTCTGATTATGTGTGTGTATATATATATATATATGCACATACATACACACGCGTGCGTGTATGCTTGTTTGTATACATGTAGGTGTATGCGTGCGCCTGCATACTACATGTATGTGAATGCACTTGTATATAAATCTAGGTGAATATATACATGAGTTTGAGGGTGTTGTGTATGTGTACATGGGCTTTCGTTTGTGCGAGTGAGAATTGTATATAAGTGTATAAAATCTCTCTCTCTCTCTCTCTACATATTTCAGTTGTGTTTAACTATGGGGTATCTTGTTCAATTTCTGTTATTAGTTTAGTGGTAATTAATAAAATCTGGATGTTTTTGTACGAAGCATTGTTAACTATTTTCTTTAATAAATATGTTAGTTACAAACAGTAAGAGAAGCTAAATTTGCACTTGTTGTTGTTGTTGTTATATTCTGCTGAGGGCAACTTTGCTTTTTTTTATCTTTTCTGGAGTCGATAAAATTAATACTTTTATTGAGTATATGTGTTTTCATTGTTAGGTTTATACATTGTAATTGACTACCTCCCCCCTTAACATTTCAGGCCTTGTGTCTAAAATAGAAAGAATTATCAATTATTTGATTATTTATTGTAAAGGCTTCTTTTAATCCTTTAAAAGTTTCGGATTGTGTGCTTTATATGACACCTCACCTTTTCTTTTACTTCATTATTTTGTCAATACTCTTCGAGTTCAGATCCTGCCGACATACCGACTTTCTTCTGGGATCGATCAAATAAAATACCACCAGCCAAGTAATGTGGTCGATAATATAATCTGTTAAACTTTACGGTGATCTTAGGTATTTGACAACTACGGTACTCATATCGAAATTTAGCCACCTTTACACCAAATGTGAGACCTTATGCTTATTTAAGAAATCATTCATTTACCCACCGTCACCGCAGTCATTTCCAGTCTAGTGTCGTTAAGATTTTTATTCCTAATCTTCAGGACTGCGTTTCTCAAAACTTTTTTTGCCAGCAGCCCACACGCTAATACTTCTACAATGTAATAGATACATGATTTACAAAATGAAACCAGTAAAACATTTTTAAAAATGGGGCATTATAATACAATTGTGCTCCGCCGACTTTATATTCTCATAGCGTTTAGAAAAAATATATTTTGTAATGAAATTTTCTACAAATATCTTTTAGATGGTGTAAATTACGATTATTTAGGAATTTGAAAAAAAAAAGAAAATGAAAAAATCGCTGGGTGCGCACTCGTGCATACTGACACACCTTACATATATATTTACAAAATTAAACTTGAAACTTTGAAAAATTGTGATTTGTCAGTATGTATATTTTTTAAATAATATTAAATTCGATAGAATTGTAATCATTACCATCTGGAAGATATTTGTAGAAAATTTCATTAAAAAAAATATCCATTCTTCTGAAAGTCTTGTGGGTATATACTTAGGTAGGTATGTCAAAAAATTGACTAAAATGGTGTG
>NC_068995.1:36675491-36681305 GCF_001194135.2 Octopus bimaculoides | reverse complement strand
GGGTATCTTGTGCGCAATTCGAATGTAAAGCTTTTCGAAAAAAGTGATAGTCACAATTTAAAATTAAGCATGGCGTGCTTGTGTGGTAAGAAGTTTCCTTCTCAATCACTTGGTTCCAGGTTCAAACCCACTGCATGGTGCCTTGGGTAAGTGTCTCCTACTATAGCCTAGGGCTGACTAAGTGGATTTGGTTGATGGAAACTGAAAGAAGCCCATCATATATAATATGTGTGTTTGTGTTTGACAACAAGTGTTAGTATGCTTACATCCCTGCAACTTGGCAGTTTGGCAAAAGTGACCAATAAAATACTAGGCTTTAAAAAAAAAAAAAGTTCTGGGGTCGATTTGTTTCACTCAAATTCTTCAAAGCAGTGCTCCACCATGGCCACAGTCTAATGATTGAAACAAGTAAGAGATAAAAGATGTAAGAAATTCAACAAAATGAAGAATACAAAAGACTTTTATAAATGTGAAAGTTATTTTTTTTCTCTTTTGGTTTCACAAATGGTGGTGGATCTCTGTCATTTGGTGATGAGATTTCAGTTGCTTGTCCAACTGAATGTCTAAGTGGCTGCATTCCATAGACAAATGTACTCTTAATGTAATTATCAGGAAGAATCAGTGTGACAAGGCTGTACAATCTGAACTACAGGTTCAATCCACCTGACTGACTTCTATAGTTTCTGTCAACCTAAGACAGTGAAATGACATTCACTTTAGATAAATATTTTCCAACTTATTTTCCCCTTGGCAGGCCTCGCTATAACTTTTCAGAAAAATGTATGCCTAGCTGGTGGTTAGAAAAAGACCTTATTTTTTAATATGCTATGACAACAAGTTGGTGAGCTCGCAGAATTGTTAGCATGCTGGACAAAATGCTTAGTGGTATTTCATGTTATTACATTCTAAGTTCAAATGCTGTTGGGGTCGACTGTGCCTTTCATCCTTTCATGGTTGATAAAATAAATAGCAGTTGAGCACTGAGGTCGATCTAATCAACTTAGCCCTTCCCACAGAATTTCTGTGCCAAAATTTGGAACGAATATTTTAACACAGTTATTTAATACAAAAGAAAATACTGGTAATTCTTAAGTACTGAGTACAAAAAAAGGTACATATTAACTAAGGAAAAAATATTCACAATTCCATGTCCCATTAAAAAAAAAAATTTGTATGCCATGTTCCAACACAATTTTCCCAGGCTCCAATAGTGGAACATATGCCCCACATAAGGAATCACTGCCTTAGATGCTATGCTGTAGGATCAGACCTGGGACCTTTTAGCTGGAAAATAAACTTCTTAACTATTCACTCATGCTTCACCTACTTAACAGTTTTGCACCATCATAATTATTTAACAACTGTTTTCTGTATTTGCATGGGTTGAATGGTCCAACAGGATGTGACATGGTTTCTGCAGCTGAGTGTCCTTTCTAACACCAACTACTTTACATTATATGTTAGATGTTTTTTTTTTTTAATTATTACATCAGTACCAGTGGGGTTACCTTGCAATCTGCAAGACTGAGGGCTTAATGTGGGCCCCTGTAACTGCAGAGGAATAAATTCTGAGTGTTAGTATGGCAGGGCAAAGGGGGGAGGGCAACGTTAGCATTGAAATAGTGAGAAAGGGAGAGACTGAGTGATAAAAGGGGTTGTACAGTAATTATAAGGACAAAATAAAAGCAGAAGGTATGAAGAAAAGGATGACAAGATAAGAAGAAATAGACAAGGAAGTTAATTTTCAGTCTCAAATCTGTTCTATAAATATAATTACTTATTTTTTAAGAAAATAGAAGTTGACAATCCAGTTTCAAACAAAAGCCTATAAAAATTGAATTACTTTCTATAAATATTTACATTCTTCTTGCAAAAATTAGTCAGGGACAGCTTTTGAATTTTCATTTCAGAATAGTATCACAGGAATTAAGGAATCCACTTTTGGTTAATTTTTAACTTTTTCCTCAATTTCTGTTTTTACACGACTTAGATTTCTCATCTACAGTTTGACAGCTTTGAATGAGATGGGGGGAAAAAATAGTCATTAAATTTTTTTAATTTATTCTCAAGAGGTGTTCTTGAATTGAAGCAAAAAAGAAAAAGAAATGTTGTATAAGTCTATTTTGGAATAAATTTCTAATGTTATTGGCAATGGTAGTTATTGCTTTTGACAGTAAAATGGAATTTTTTTTGTTTGGTAGATTGCTGGGAGCACTATAACTTATTGCCTATAAATTGTGCTGTTGGCTTTTTAGCTTAATATTATTTGCTGAAGATTTATACTCTGTACACTTTGCTGTGCAAATTTTAAAAAAAAAAGTTTTTAATCTGTAAGAAAAGTGAACGTTTAAACTTTGATCTATGATTTATATGGTTTATTATAAAGGCTATCAACAGAAAAGTTTAATGTTCTACATACTACAGTGTGTCATAAAGATGAGTTTTTAAACTGGTTTTTTGTGACTGAGTGATGGATAAATCTCTCTGGACCAGATGGTAGTATTTTGCCAGTAACATTCTACATGTAATACCTATTTCCAACATGATAGACAACCCATGAGATGGACAGTTTGTCTGGGCTAATAATTCTAACCTTTCTAATGTCTTAGTGAAAATGTTTCTCTCAACAACCCTTGTCATATAATTTACCTAACAACATCATTGTCATCGTTGTCATTACAACCATCATTACTTTTCCGTTTTCTTTTTGTGTCATCCATGCTGGCATGGATTGCATACACCACAGCAATAATCACTCAATCAATCTTTATCTGTTATTTCATCTATAAACCTTTTCAAGTTTGTTGTACTTAATCTGATAACCTAGCGTTACATCAGTTTGTCCATCTTAAGAGCTGATTGCTTTTAGCCTTTAGCTTTTCTAAAGCTAAGAAATATGACACTACTTATATTTTGTATAGCTATTAGCTTCTGCTTTTATGTTTAATGTATAGAGTGTTCAAAAGCTATTTTGAAAGAAATATGTTGTGAAGAAAAAAGGTGAGAGTCAATGTCTCATTTTTCCAATAAGTATAGGAGGCAATTTTAGACATGTTTTGATATTATTCTGATCTCATCAGAAAAACTTTAAGAAATGTGTATCATTGTGTATACATACATATATATGTAGTAGACTTTAAAAAATACATATCGTTGTGTATAATATGAGGGGATTACAAAAGGTGGTATCTGGCTGCAAAACAGATCCTCAACAAAAAAAAAAAAAAAAATCCATTTCAACCCATACCGGCATGAAAAAGTGACAGTAAAATCAATGAAGATGATATTGATGGCACACAAAGCTGTTATAAATTGCAGGCCACTGTTTGAGCTGCTGTTTCCCCACTTCTTGCTTTAATATCTTGTTTTTGATGCCATCTTATGTACTGGATACATAAATGGTAAAGTGATATTTTTAGAATTCCAGAAATTAGTTATTTTTGTAATTTAAAAATAAATTTTTCTCACAGCTTGCTTACAATTTCATTTAAAGTACAGACATTCAAATGGTAATTTCAAAGTTACTTCTTCCTGTTTATGGCAGTTAATGTAGGTTTTTGAATCTTTCACCATATGGTTCTGGGTTCAGTCCCATTGCACAGCACCTTCAGCTGTGTCTTCTACCTTGTGCTTACTAATGCATAGTAAATGAATTTGGTAGACAGAAACTGGTAGAAGTCAAGCTGGCAGAAACGTTAGCACACCGGGCGAAATGCTTAGCGGTATTTCATCTGCCGTCATGTTCTGAGTTCAAATTCTGCCAAGGTCACTACCTGTTCTTGCTGTATGACTTGTCTTCTCTCTTGAACCAGATGTAATGGCTTACTTTCTCAGTTGCTTCTGACATTTTTCTGGCAATATCTTTTGTCTCCTCTCTGGCCTGTTCAAAATTCTAGAAAATAACTACAATAAAATATCAACAATTAATCACTGCTGTGGTACATGAACTGATTGCACCTCTCAACTAGTTAAGTGAGTGTGTACACAGTGGCTCCACTTGAAAGATTATAGGGCACATTTGATAATATAATATTAGATATGCAGTGTCTGAAAGAAAAAGACAGGAAGACTTTGATCATAGGCCTGCTGGATGAGTGTCAAGCTGAGATGAAGTAATTCACCACTGTAAGCAGTGGTAGCAGTATGTAATTGACAACTGTTAACTTACACTACCTCCTCTATAAGTGTTGCATAGGAAGGGATGAGTTCTGCTGAACTGACTTCCAACAATGGATAAACACTCAAGTGATAAAATAACAATACATCCTGGTTGTACTGAATGTTTTCATGTAGGATATCTTTTTAACTTACTAATTTAGACTGTAAGGTAGTTGTTGCCCAAGGGGTCACTGTACTTTTTGTAGTAGTATCTGGTGGCATTTGAATTTGTAATAATTGTAAGGTAGTGAGCTGGCAGAATTGTTAGCATGCTGTGTAAAATGTTCAGTAGCATTTCATCTGTCTTTACATTCTGAGTTCAAATTCTGACAAGGTCACTTTACCTTTCATCCATTTGGGGCTCAATAAAATAAGTACCAGTTGAGGACAGGGATTGATGGAAATAACTTATCCCCTTCCCCGAATGTACTGGCCTTGTGACAAAAGTTGAAACCATTATTTGTGGTAAGTAGTTTATCATTTTCAACATTCAGGTTCCTACAACCTCTCTGGCGTTGAGGTGCTTGAAATTTTTTGTGCCAGTCTTGGACCTTCTTACTATCGACCCCATCTTGCTGTACTTCACTGAGGAATTTGGCTGTTATTAACCTAGGCCCTGTCCAGTATAGTATTAAATATTGCTATAACTTCTATTCGAGGGTTTGATTAAGTTTGGTAATTTTTGTGGTGCACATCTCCTCCTTGGGATGTAAGTACCCTTGGCTCTCAAGTTCATTTGCTTTTGATTTGTTTGTTTTAATCCTACTTGTTGTCCAGACACCATTCTCACTAGGCAAGCCTAGTAGAGGGTCTGCATAGCTGCTGACCACTTCATAGTAAGTAGGTACCCCAGGATTACATGGTTACCAGTAGCAGATTTCCTTCAGTATGTGATAGAACTTGTTCTGATCTTTCGATAAACTAAACCTTCCTTATTTGGAATAGGTTTATTTTATTCGGAATCTGTTTTTATGTAATTTGTAAATGTATCCATTCTGTTCTCTATTTTAGTGAAAAACTAGTTGATGTGGTTTATTAGTTAAAATGGTGGGTAGCATTGTTTTTTGCTGATTGAATGACCCAGCTGTAAGCTTGCTGACTTACATACACTCTCATATGAGTACAAAATAGAGGTTTCTAATATCTATTTCCATCACGACCTCATACTTCACTGCAACACACACACCATCACACCACATCACCAGCCACTATGCAACCACATTACTATTGTTAGTACAAAGTAATTATGTTATACTATTTCAACTTCTGTCATTAACATTTTCGTTCACAGACAGAATGATGTGGAATTATTTATAAATGTGATTTATTTTTGCAATGACTATTTAGACTATTCTATTCCTCTAATCAGCTGTTATACTTCAATTAACATTACCTATTTATAAAACTGTACAATTGTCAAGCATGTTGATTGTGATGGGTAGAGTATTCTGTGGGAAAAAAAAGGAAAGACAAACAATTCCAACTTTACTATTTTTTTTTTACTATTAAAAATAAATTCCAGTCACCTAATATAAAGCAAATTCTATTTTTAAAAAGCCTAGCTTTTATGATTCTCTGTGAAATACTGTGATAGGATTTTTTTAAAAATCTATGAGTAGACATTTGGTAGAAACCACATAATTTAAGGATGAGCTT
>NC_068995.1:36648763-36675402 GCF_001194135.2 Octopus bimaculoides | reverse complement strand
ATATATATATATATATATATACTAGATTTGTTCTTTTTATATTGGCATTTATATTGTTATATATAGTTATACAGTGATAACGATTTGAAATGTAGGTTTCTGAAGAAAATTGGAAATTCTGAAACCTTTCACCAAATTTCTATTATCATAGAAAGAAAATCTCTTTCAGCCATAGCCAGATAAGAAAGGGCAGCACCACTGAATGTTTGTAGGGTTGCTGAGACAAGGGAGAAAAAAAAAAAAAATAAAGAGAATTGTATTTCATACCAACACATTTTGTTTTTATGAAATATTGATTTTATAGCATGTATTTTTAGCATGTGCAGTTTTTGTCATATACATCTGCCTGTATATGTGTGATATACTGTTTGTAAAATGCCCTTGAATGATTAAAATGAAAATTAATTCATGTATATAGTATGCATGCAGTCTTGTTCCTTATCTGAAGAGAGAGAGAAGACAGAATCTAGAATGGAGATGCTGATCTCTAAAAGTACTACTGACTAGGAGTAATTAAAACCATAACGCAATAGCATTATACTAAATGACCACAAAATGTGTTACTATAAAATACTTTGTTATAACAAGGAAAGAAGAATTGGTAACTTTCTGGTTAAATAACTGGCACTCTGTTGTTTATGACGATGAGGGTTCCAGTTGATCTGATCAATGGAACAGCCTGCTCATGAAATTAATATGCAAGCGGCTGAATACTCCACAGACACAGGTACCCTTTAATGTGGTTCTCGGAGATTCATTATAACATACTGTGACGAGGTTGGCCCTTTGAAATATAGGTACAACTCATATTTGATTGCTGAGTGGACTGAAGCAACATGAAATAAAGTGTCTTGCCCAAGGACACAATACACTGCCAAGAATCAAATTCATGACCTTATGATCATGAGACGAATAATCTAATCACCAAGCCATACATTTTTCTGGTTACTGTAGAGGGAAATATCAAGAAATCAAGACTAATAGAAGCTTCCAGATGACCAAGTGGTAAAATTTCTTTCCATTCTTTACTCATAAATCTTAATTCTTTATCACTTTTCCAAGTGACCTTTCATGTAAACTTATTCTTAGAGCAACTAAAACTGTTATAAGTTGATGACTTTCATTTCTTTATGACCTGGCGTTATCTTAGTTTTGAACAGTCTTGTTTATTGGCAGCACCTGCTGCATGTGTTGCAGTAAAGAAATATGATAATGGTTATATATATATATATATATATATATCAGAAAAGATAATTAGAGTAAATGAATGTGTTTACTTAACACTAACATCAATCTCTGTATTGAGGAAAAAGATGAGTGAGAGGGGTGTGTGTGTGTGTGTGTGAGATGGTGTGAAGATTTGTATGATGCATATTATTATCTAACCCTCTTCGGTATCAAAGTGCAAGTCATGATATGTAGATATGATAAGAAAATTCTGTGTTCATTTCATGATGAATCAAGTTTGTGACCTGGTTTTAATTTCTCAGTTTTCTGATCCTCAGTTGCTATTGTCAGTTTCATTTTTACATCTGTTCTTTTCCCTGCTTGCATTTGTTGAGCGAGTATTCTGCTCCAGCATAACAACTCTCCTCTTGTTAGAATCCCTTGTCATCTTTTTTGTGAGGTTCTGCCTTCACCATCACTTCCTTCCATATCTTCTTTTGCCTTCTTCTTCTACAGATTCTTGGATTGAGTTATCATTTGAGTTATCACTTATTGACAGACATACTGCCTCATTCAAACTCTGCAATCAACACTGTTCTTGACTCATTCCACCTCATTCTTTCTCTACTATGCATTTGAAAGAATTTTATTATGGGTACTCTGATTGCTAACTATTCGTGTGTATCTGCTACAAAGGATATCTTTGCTTTCAGTTAGCCTGTTATTTCACTACATATTTTGTGCATTCATAATTTACATTAACCCTTTTGTTACCATATTTCTGTTGAGATGTTCTGTGTTTCTTTCAAATACTTTAAATATAACAAAGAATTTAGTAAAATAACTTGGTTATCATTAAGCTAGTGTTAGGAACATAAATTGTGACTAAGGTTTGGTGGAAGATTTTAATTCAAAACGTACGAAAACAAAACATTTGTACTACACAGACAGGGGCGGTTTCAGCCAGGTTGGTAACGAAAGGGTTAATCTTGGTAAACCATATAGAATTTCCTATATCCATCTTTTCTGCTTATTGAGTGTAGCCAGTTCCCAGATAACAGTAGAGTTTCTGGTCTTATTTCTTATTAACCCTTTTGTTAGCATATTTCTATTGACATACTCTGTCTTTACTTTAATTTTAAAAATAATGAAGAATTTAGGAAAATAACTTTGGCATTATCAATTGGTGTTTGGATCATAAATTAACACTAAGTTCTGATGGAAGATTTTAATTCAGGACTCTTGAAAACAAGATGTTTGTACCACAGAGCTAGGCAGGTTGGTATCACAAGGGTTAAAACTTTTATATGTTGGTACCAAGCACCTGTTACCTCATATCCATACTTCCAGCATAGTAGCCAGTGAAGGTTTTGGGCTACCTTGTTGTGTCTGCTTTTGTACTCATTCTGCACAAGACTTTCACAAGTACTAACAATGTGAGTCACACTTTTGATCCTCTTCTTACACATTCTGCAGAGGTTCGTTGCACTTGTGTGGTATATATCCCTTCTTCACTGAGTAGGTATTCAATGCGGGTAGTGATGATTAGGCTTTCAGTCTTCTTTCTTTAGGTCACCCTTGCTGAGCCACCTCCATGATCCTTCCTGGCCTTTTAAGTTGTTAGTTGCACGGTGGAACTGATCCTGTAATTCCATGCAGAGTAGGATTTCTTCTTTCTCATTGGCTATTCATGATAGGAATTCATGAGCACTCTCAAGTTCATTTTTGGTAAATCCTGCTGTATTATTATTATCATTATTAAGGCAGCAAGCTGGCTGAACCATTGGCACACCAGGCAAAATGCTTAGTGGTATTTCGTCCAGTGTTACATTCTGAGTTCAAATTTTGCCGAGGTTGACTTTGCCTTTCATCCTCTTGGGATAAAATAAGTATCAGTGAAACACTGGGATCAATGTAATTCACTAGTCCCTTCTCCCCAAATTTCAGACCTTGTGCCTATAGTAGAAAGGATTATTATTATTATTATTACAGTTCATCCCCACCCCATTTAAATCTGAAGCTGTAGCTCTATGTGATTATTATATAATAACTAACTAGTAGAGACATGTATGAGCATTAAAACAGAAAATTGTCATGTTTATTTGAGTCAGTTATGAAACACATTTGCTGTTAATCTATGATCATCATCGTTTAATGTCCATGTTCCATGTGGTCATAAGACTATGATGTATTGAGAAAGACCTAAGCAACTTATAAATTTGAATGGCTGAAGAGTTTTGAAGTAACAAATTGAATCCTTTAGTATGTCTTATCCATTTAACATTCAGATTACCCTGTCAAATGCAGTGCTTATTTATTCACATTGCTTTGAATTAATCATGCAATACCTTGTAGCTTCAAGATTTCAGTGATGTGATCGTTTATCTTTAGAATGACATTGTTGTGTAGGTGTAAGAGGTCTGATCTAGCTGCTTTGAATATAAAATAAGTAGACTATTTTGGCCAGATATGGTCAGTTTAAATGCCAAAGGGTTAGACTTTCTCTGCTACACTGGTAAGGATGCCTATCATCCAAACTATATTGAAGATTTTTTTTTTTCATGTCTTATGTAAGCTCTATAAAGAGAAAGTTGACTATGTGTGTGTGTGTAAATGTGGTTTGAATATTTGGAAAAAAATTGGTTGGAAGGATTAAGAAAAGTTTCAATCGATGGAATGTTGACCAATAAGAGGATAAAGTTTTTTCCCTTTATATTAGGTTTCTGAGACCAAGTGAGAAGGAAATACAATGTCTTCTATCTGGGGCTGTTGATGCTTCTTCAGTAAGTTTCTTGAGAGTTGTGATCTGTTCATTGGAGAGTGTGGATAGAAAGAGCTAGCAAAATATGCAATAATTTCCTTGAATATTATTATAGTTTGATTCCAGTTCCTGCACTTTGAGTTTTGCCTTTAATAACTTGTCCAAGGAAACTGTTTCCATTGGTTTTCTGCAACAGGCTGTGAGAATATGGAAAGGTCAACTGTAGGTTTAAAAACAGAAATTGTTTATTTTTCCTCATTAAACTAATTGCAGAAGACCAAGCATCATTGGAATCTAGTTCCTAATCATCTGACTTGATTGTTTGCAACATAGGATGGTATTATTTGACATCTATGGATCAAATGTTGGTTTTCACAAGAATTTTGAGTGAAAATCACCAACCTTAAACATCATTAGAATGTATCTAATGATAATTGAAATATCAAATGAAAGTATTAAACCACAAGATTTCAAAGAAGGTTCAATATCATAACTTTCAAGTTATAACCTTTCTAATAAAAATACTCTTCATTATGGAAAAACTAAAAATATTAAAAAAAAAAGACAAAAAGCACCCCAATTATGTAGTTGCTGGATGGGGCAAAATCATTAGCATGCCAGACAAAATGCTTAGTGGCATTTCTTCTGGTTTTACGGTCTGAGTTCAAATGCCACTGAAATTGATTTTGCCTTTCTTCTTTCAGGATCAATGAAATAAGTACCAGTCAAGCACTAGGGTCAATGTAACTGATTAGCCTCATCCCCACCAAAATTTCAAGGCTTGTGCTTATAGAAGAAAGGATTCTTATTATTATTAGACAATAAGAGTGCAATGCAATTGTCATATATTTATTTAAAGGTTTGAACGATATTTCAACAGCTCGTCTATCTTTTTCAAATCAACTTGCAAAAGACAGACGAGCTGTCAAAATATCATTCAAACTTATTATCTATTTACCTTTGTGAAGAGTTATGTCAATCTTTATAGAATATTATTATTATTATTATTATTATTATTATTATTATTATCATCATGGTGAGCTGGCAGAATCAGCATGCCAGAGAAAATGCTTAGCAGTATTTTTACTGGCTGTATATTCTGAGTTCAAATTCTGCTGCTGTCAACTTTGCTTTTTATCTTTTTGGGGTCGATAAAATAAGTACCAGTTGATCACTGGGGTCAATGTGATCAGCTTAATCCCCTATCCTGAAATTGCTAGCCTTGTTCCAAAATTTGAAACCATTATAATAATTATTTAAGATGTCACACAGTATCCAATATCATGATGTTGATTGAAGATATTGTGTTTTCTGGGGTTTTGTACTGTCTGTCAAGTCACAACAAGAACCTCAGACAGACAGTAGTTTATGCAACATGCGTGTAGTTCCAAGTAATGCCAATTTTTGCAATACACCTAGATTGTAGGGTACTTCTCAAGTTTCGAGATGTTTCTTCAGGTTGAGTGGTATTGAACGCAATGTTCTGATGACAACAGAGACAACCTTTATGTTTGTCTCTTGTAGCTGCCACATCTTACTGATCTAAATTCCCCGGTCTCCATATTTATCAATCTTTTCTCTTTCTTTCATGATATGTTAATCTCCTGGCACTTCCATGTCAATTATTAGGAGCTCTTGTTTGTCCCTCCTAAAGGTTACTATATCTGGTCTTTGGTGCTCTAAACCTCGTCAGTCTGGAGGTCAAAGTCCCAGAGGATTTTTGCTTTCCCCTTTTCGTCCATTACCTTTTCTGGTGTATGTTGGTACCAAGCACCCATTTCCTCATATCCATATTTCTAGTATAGTAGCCAGTGAAGGTTTTGGGCTACCTTGTCATGTCTGTACTTGTACTCATTCTGTGCAAGACTTTCACAAGCACGAACAATGTGAGTCATACTTTTGATCCTCTTCCTACACATTCTGCAGGGGTTCATTGTACTTGTTTGGTACATACCCCTTTTTCACTGAGTTGGTATTCAATGCCTGATCCTGGGCAGCAATGACTAGACTTTCAACCTTTTTTTTAAGTCACCCCTGCTGAGTCACCTCCATGATGCTTCCTAGTCTTTTAAGTTTTTAGTTTCACAGATTTCATTAGCACTCTCAACTCCATTTTTGGTAAATCCTGCATTAGCAGCATACTATAGCAAGTCTTGTTGCTGTTTACCAAATATTCTGCCATATTTCTTCTTTCACTGTTGATGCACTCCTGTACACTAATTAGTCCATGTACACCTTTGCACCTCTTCATGTAGAGCCTGTGTACATTCACCATAGGGTGGAGGGCACCATGCATTGTCATTGTCTTTTGGGTAGTGCAATTGAGTTGGTTAATCTCTGCTCATGTCTATTTCAGGATGGGTGCACTATAGCAGACTACAGCAACAGCCCATATGTTGATGGTAGTCACAAGGTTCCTTGAGTTGAGCTATTATTATTGAGTTATTATTGAGTTATTATTATTAAAGTGGTGGGCTGGCAGAATCAGCACACCAGACAAAATGCTTAGCTGCATTTCATCCATCTTTACATTCTGATTTTGAAATTTAACCTAGGTTGACTTTGCCTTTCATCCTTCCAGGATTGATAAAATAAGTACTAGATGAATACTGAGGTTGATGTAATTGACTAACCTCATCCCTCAAAATTTCAGGCCTTGTGTCTATAGTAGAAAGGATTATGTATAATGAGTTAGAGTTCACCTTCTACTGCCATACATTTCAACATTAACATTGGAATAAAAGAGAAAATTATTTAGGATAAGCTTTGATGTCAGAATTTTGGTATTGAATTACATATTTAAAGTAGTCTGTTTTTTTTTTTTTCTTAGCCATTTCTGAGTTTCGTGAATATTGGATCATTGGGCATGAGTGATAAGTTCATCTCAATGTTGCTTTGACAGAGCCCATGTTTTTTAACTTAGCATTTAAACACTTGCTACTTATAACTGTGAGTTCTGCTTATTTACTGTTCCTATTTACTATCTGAATCAAGGGGTCTAAATCGTTTTCACTTCATTGAACAATGAAGATTAAAGGAAAAAAAATAAAGAAGGAAAATGAGTGGCACATTTTATATGGAGTGTTAAAAAATCCTTCAAAAACTTTAAAATTTAGAAAATAATATAGGAAATTACTGCATACATGCTTTATGAACCATACTTGTTTATAGTAGAATTATAAAAAGCAAACTTTTTCAAGCTGATCAAGCATTAGTAGGGATTTTCTAAGACTTTAAATTCATATTTTCAAAATAGTTTCTGGTGCATTTGGATACCCCTTGCATTTCACCTGTATGCTTCAGTGAAACTTGCTGGTCTAGAATGGGTTTAATCATTTGAGAGAAAAACACTTGGGGCTTTGTATACACTGCAGCATCAGTGAGGGGAACATAAATTTTGTTGTTTCTGGCCAACTATACACCTACAATCAATATATTTCTATAAAATATCAATTTTTGGTTGATTTTTATTCTTTCAATCTAGTTATTTTTTCATGCCATCTTTAGGATTTTTTCTGAAATCTAGTTTAGGAAAAAATTATTTTCTATCATTAGGCTAATTGCAAAAATTATTGTTAAAGTAAAGTATTTTCTAAGCTTTTCAAATGTTTGCTATCAACAGTAATGTCAACATAATGAAAAGAGCAATTCATTATATTCTAAACACCTCCATACTGATTTCCTAATCCTTCTGTAATAAAATGTTATTGCTTCTTATTTTAGTTGAATTGGCTGAAAAAAAAGTGTCTCATCAGTATTCAATGTGTAGTCTTTTTGATCAGTTTTCAAATAATGATTTCAAATTTTGACAAAAGGCCAGCAATTTTGGGGGATGGGATAAATTGATTACATTGACCTCCGTACTCAACTGGTACTTATTGTATTGACTGTGACAGAATTTGAAATCAGAACATAAAAACAGATGAAATGCCACTAAGCATTTTACTCAGTGTGCTAACGATTCTGCCAGCTCACTGCTTAACCATTAGTTTTCTAATATTTGTAAATTTTTCCAATTCCAGAGGTATCATAAATATTGAGTGAGAGAAGTATTGGTATTTTAGCTGAAGAGTTGTATATTCATACACCACAATTGCTATACTCTGGATAAGGGACTAAATGTTTTCTGCAATATTTGCCAGTGAAAATCATTCATGTGAGGGACTCAAAAAGTAGTTTAGTGTTAACATCAACTTCTGTTGTATGAGATTAGAGAGTATTCATTTGAACTTCATTTAATTTTGGTAGCAACGTCTACTATTTATTTTAAACTCTTATACACACAATCTCACATTCCATTGAATTCATTTTTTCCATTTATTATATTTAGTAGTACTAAGTTGTTAGTACTATAAAACTGATCATCACAGTCAACACCACTTTCAGAATATCTTCATATTCTGGTATAAAAATTCTTTTGTCGCTGAGCTTCTGATAAAATCAAGGAATACTGAGCTGATATCAAAGGAAGAATTTTTATTTCTGATTTACTATTTATTTCTGGGCCAGTTCTAGGGACATATCCAGGAATAAGATACCTGACAAATCAGATACCAAACATGATATTGATGGGCTTCAGTTTTCACAACCAAGAATGATTGGATATCATGTACTATGCTTTTGTTCTTGTTGTAGGTACCTGTGTACTATGCTTCTGTTGTTGTAGGTACCAATGTACCATGCTTTTGTAGTTGTAGGTATCCAAGTCCATAGAATAGTTAATAGATACTCTCTGTCTTTCCACCCTTGATTCAGTGGAACACCCAGGCTGTAATAGTTTAAGGGAAAGAAGGCTGTACCAGCACTGGGCCGGGTACTTGATTTATTAATGCTCCCTCCTTCCAACAAAAGAATGAAAGGTATAGTTGATCATTGCAGGAACTGAACTGAGTCCTTTCGTCTCTAAAGCTAAGGTTAACAAGTTTAAAAGTCTGCAAAAATATAATTGCATTAACAACTCATTGCAGGCATTTTTGGGTATTTCATGTTTTCATTTTGGTCATTAGTAAAACTAATCGAATCAATAGTTTTTCATTATTGCTGAGCATAAAAACAGATCTCACCTAAACTCCTGCATTAAGAAAAGAAGCTACAGAATATTTTTTAGTTTCTTTTCTGATCACTTTCCCTATTGTGCACACACACACATGCACGTGCGCACGCACACGCACACACACACACACACACACACACACACACACACACACACACACACACACACACACACACACACACTCATTTTATAAGTTCATGCTAAGTGCTATCTGGTTTCTTTTTCAATGTACTTTTGGGCTGTAAATTTTGTTTTTACAAAATACTTGTTAAACCTGTTGAATAGACATAATTTTTATTCTATTGCTTGATTTTTATTATTTTGTTTTTTTCTATTTATTCACTGGAAATATAATCAGCTATACAATTATTATTGTTCTGATTCCAGGCATATAATATTAAGGTCATCTTATGAATAACAATCTTTTCTACATGAGCTGGTTATGTCATAGTACAACTTTATATCTGATACATATAAAATGCTTGTTGAAAATTTTTTTGTGGCCAGTTGTGATATTTGCAAAGAAGCATTTTAAAACAACAAAGAAGTAAAAAAAAAATAACCATACAGGCACAGATGTGGCTGTGTGGTAAGAAGTTTGCTTCCCAACCACCTGGTTCCTGGTTCAGTCCCACTGTGTGGCACCTTGGGCAGGTGTCTACTATATCCCCAGGCCGACCAAAGCCTTGTGAATGGATTTGGTAGATAGAAACTGAAAGAAGCCTGTCTTATATATATATCATCATCGTCGTCGTCTAACGTCCGCTTTCCATTCTAGCATGGGTTGGACGATTTGACTGAGGACTGGTGAAACCAGATGGCTACACCAGGCTCCAATCTGATTTGGCAGAGTTTCTCCAGCTGGATGCCCTTCCTAATGCCAACCACTCTAATGATGGATATAAATTGTACTTATTGGGAACTAAAAAAGACTTGAAAACACGCAACATCTTACAAAGCAGTGAGTGACTGAATGGCAGTCTTCCTACAATCATCTTGGTAATCAGAGAAAAACCAACACATTATTTGCAGGATGCTGCTGGAGAAACAAGGATAAAATGTCCAGTGATCTCTTTCTCTGGAAACCTATGCATGGACATACAGATATTGGCAGACCAAGAAGAGCATATATCGATCAACCTGTGGAGATGCTGGATATGATGACTGCAATGGAAGATCAGGACATCTTGTTTGAGCAAGTTACCCAACTGGATAGATAGAATAAATAGCTAGGAAGTAAAATTTGGTTGGGTACATCAACAGTTGTAGTCTTAATTTCTCTGATCACAGAAACATTTAAAACTGTTTTGATGTAGAAAAGTTTGGTTGGTTACAAATATACAAAGCATATGATTCATCTGTTATTCAAATTTACTCCAAATACAATATCCAGTATTTTCATTTTATTTTTTTCTCACTTCTATCACAGGTAATAAATATTTGACTTATAGATTTTGTTTTTCCTTACCAAGAAATCTGTTAATGTTTAGCAGTTGTATAGCCAATGAAAGTCAGACAACTAATTAGCTAATCTAATCAGTTGATTTGTTAGTAAATTATCCACAGCTATTGTAGTTGCTGTTTTGTTCAATGTATAAAAGTCTGACCTTTTACTTAACAATTAGTTATCTTTAAGATGAGATGATTATTAATTTCTTTTTTCCTTATTTTATTTTATCAAATGATAAACAAGCTTGAGTTGCTGAAATGTCAGATATAGTTTTGATAATTATTGCTCTTTGTTTAAATAAACTCTTTAAAATATGTAAATAATATTGTCAAAAGTGAAGCAGTGAAATATGATCTTCGGATGTCAAGTCTCGTGGAGGCAATAAAATGGCACAGACTGTTGGTGATTTGCTGTGCTTGAGAAGACATGTCAAACTTAGTGGAATAACAGATGGGGTCAGTGCCAGTGACACATTAAGGACACCTGTGCCAGTGACAAATTAAGGGCACCTATGCTAGTAACATGTTAAAGACACCCATGCTGGCAACATGTCAAAGGCCCCCATGCCAGTGACATGTTAAAAGCATCCGGTACACTCTTTGGAGTGGTTGGCATTACAAAGCCATAGAAACCAAGCCAAAACCAACCTGGACCATGGTGCAGCTCTCTGGCATACCAGTTTCAATCAAACCATCTAACCTATGCTAGCATGGAAAATGGAAATTAAATGATGATGATGATGATGAGAGCTGTTTAGGAATATAGAGGAAAGTATGATTACTGGATATATTGTTGGTAGATGCTTGAGTCTGTGAAAGACAATTCTACAATTTCTTGCTGAACAAACTGCACAAGTGGTTTGCTTGTAGTGATAAAGTGTTTGTGCTGTACATGAGATCATTCTCTCCATCAAATTGACATTGCCTGTATAGGTGCATACTGTGCCACATGCCAGATGTTGAAATAATCACAAAACAACATGAGATAATGTTTTGCTTAAGAACGCAATGCACCATCCAGTCCAGGAAATGAAACCATAATCATGAAATCAAGGTTTCAAGTGTAACACTCTAATCACTAGGCAATGTGCCTTCACAAATGTATCAATTGGTTTTAACAAGCCTGAATTTTGAATTGAAACATAAAACACATTTTTTGAAAAATATATATATATAGATATAGATATAGATATAGGGCAGGGAATCGTCAATTAGTAATAAAATTAATAATTAACAATTTTGCCAAGTAGTTCAGTATGAAAAAACCTTTATCGGTAAAACCATTTATAATCATAAATATACAGGGATTAGCATGAGTTACTTCTCCAACATACTGAGAATTTAGAAATAGCAGTCAAAGAACTACTGATTCCAAACTACAAATTTGTAGTTTGGAATCAGTAGTTCTTCGACTGCTATTTCTAAATTCTCAGTATGTTGGAGAAGCAACCCATGCTAATCCCTGTATATTTATGATTATATACATATATATATATATTTTGCATTAAGTGGCTCTCATTAATTTCCTGTACTTTAATGGCAAGTTCAGTGAATCATAAGAAACGTTTGCAGATATATTTGTATGTCTAGCTAGACCAAATTCTCTTCTCACTGTCTCTATTGTTATAAAACCACCTGTATTTTGAATTGGTTTTGTATACTATGTACTGAACTCTGTCTCTTTACTTAAATTACTAATGATCTGTTTTAGACTTTCTGGGAACTTCATTTTGACCATTTAGGAAAGGACCTTTAGAAAGAAAGCTGTCCTAACCTGCAAAACTTAAATTAAACATTAACTTTCTTAATTAATATCTCACTTTGTCTCTAATTGCCATATGAGGCGTGTCTATAACATCAGTGGGACCATTATTCCAATTTGAAGAGTTTAGTCAAACATTTTTATCTCAGTACTTAAAAGTCTGGTATTTTATCACTCTCTTAAGCTAAACTGCTAAGTTATGGGGGAACATAAACAAACCAACACAGGTTGTCAAGTGGTGGAGGGACAAACACAAAGACACACACACACTCATACATGTATGATGGGCTTCCACACAGTTTTCAGCTGCCAAATTCACTCAAGTCATTGGTCAGCTGGCTTATAGTAGAAAACCATTAACCAAAGTGCTACATGGTGGGATTGAACCTGAAACCATGTTATAGCAAAGTTAGCTTCTCAACCATACAGACCTGACTGTGACTAAATTTGTATGATAATTATCATGAGAAATAATTAAAAACTGTATTCCACACATGGCATGTTTTACAAAATTTCCTAAGAATCTAGTGCTATTTTAAATATTCCCAACTATTTTCTTTCATTTTTAAAATCTGTAAGGTTTCAATATCTTTTTGCCAATTGCTAAATAGCAAATAAGTGTTTTGAATATTATCATTTATAAATTAGTACTTAGGTTTTATGGTATTTTAAGTATCCAGAACTGCTTAAAATCACAGTTAAACTAACTCTCTCTATGAAATGTGATTTATTAGCTTATTTTCTGATTCTTTATATTTTCTGTTTTATACTTGAAGTACTGGGGTCAATTGTAATTGACTTAATTATTCCTGGGTAAGAGTATAAAAATTGCACCCTATTGCCAAACCATGTCGAGCCAGTGTAACAGAGCAGAGTAGGCTCGTCAAACAAGTATGGCCTGAAGCTCAGTTTTATGGTTTCTGCATAACACAGTGGTTGCTGGAGAGAACATGCTGAGGCCTTCATCCTGTAGTGGAATGAACATAGGCAATCCAATCTAATACTTGGATCAGTAGCCTTTTTTGGCTCTATTCTGTTATTTGATCAAGATGTTATTGAACACTTTAACATGCAGATTACTCTGTCAAATGTAATGCTTATTTCTTCACATTGTTTTGAATTAATCATGCATTACCTTGTAGCTTTGAGATTTTGATGATGTGACTGTTTATTTTTAAAATAACATTGTAGAGTATGTGTGAGAGGCTGATCTGGTCAGTTTGAACATATATATTTGAATTGGATATGGCTGGTTTAAATGCCAAAGAGTTGATATAATGTGAATAAATTTTGACAGCAAAGCTTCACAGTAAGTCTTGTTAAAACAACCATTGTTAGTTAACGTGTCTATCTTTTTGCTTTGTTCAAACATTTAACACCTGGTAAAAAAGTAAAAGCAAATTTAAGAGAAATATTTATGCTCTCACGAAAGTTGGTTTAATAATAATGCTCTCTTATTGATTTTTGTTCGATTTCTTTTGTTGGGCAACAGTGAGATCTTTCAATAGTTGTTAGAAACCACAGTAGTGGCTGTGTAGTGCTTTTACCAGCTGTACACTTGAAATTTACTTCAAACCAGCAGATAGATTTACAGGTTTAATAGAAATATTTCAGATTAATATATGTATCTTTTAATATCACCTTTGCTATTTCAAAATGGTTTTGGAAGTATTTCTGTTAATCAATAAGATTAATATTTATGATGAAATGGTTATATTTAAGCTGAAGAGATTATATTCAAAATAGATCGCTCTTGTAGGTGCCATAAATGTGTTTGTTTTTAGCTCTTTGTAAGAAGTCTTGATAGTTGGGGCAATAATCTATTTATTTACTTCTCAAAAAATAGTGAATTTTTATCCAAGCAGTTTTTGTATATCTTTTAACCAGACACTCACACTTATCTATGCTTCTCTCTTTGCCTACCTTTCTACAAATTATGTACTTCAGTGAACTTTTTTTTTACCAGCAGATCAGAGCTTGATAAGTAAATTCATGTTTGTGTATTCTTTAAGCTAAACTAGGAAATTTCTGCTAGGTTGTAGAAGTGAAAAAAAAGTGCACAAGAAACACTTCACTAAAATCTTTTAAGATAAGAACTTGCAGAATAAGAAATAAATAGTGAGTGTAAAATCAATCATATTTTGACCTCAATTTCAGATAAACTCAAACTTTAAATATTGATCATAATGTGAGTAGTATGAAGATTCTCCTAATGAGTGTAAATAAAATCTTGTTATCAAACTGGTCAAAAGATGCAATTGTTTCTAAACTAAGCTATGAGTAAAAGCTTTTGAAATTTAAATTTGCTTGTTATTTGATATGTTATTTGGTAGTATTAAATTCAATACTATTTGTGTCTGTTTATTTTCCTTTGTTCAGTGATTCATATATCTAGTATTTTTATGTAGACAGTTGTTTATATTTCAAGTAGTTTATTGCATTTAGGACAGTAGCTGGTCAAAATACAAGCAGTAAATTAGTTTTTTTCCCCCCCTCTTTTTATTGCGATACATCATTTATTCTAATGTAAATACCTAGGAGTGGAATGTGATTAAAATCTGATTGTGTCATGGATTTTTCAATTTTGTTTAACCTATTAATGCATAGCATCCAGAAAAATGGACGCAGGAAAACAAAAAAAAAACTATTACTTGTTTCATACATGTCTATAGTTAGTTTATTTATATGCAGCACCTACTTACTCACAGAGCACTAGTTTAGAGGCAGACTATACCAAAATCAGCTCAATAGTTTACTTAACAAGCAATAGTAATTCTTCCTGCTTCCATTTTTCTGGATGCTATGCATTCATAGGTTAAAGTGTTCATACATGTGGGAGTCCACACTGAAATGTAAGTATGCATGCCTATACAGTTCTCTGCATAATGTCTGCATGCAGATGCACAAAAATGTGCATTATATATATATATATATATATATATATATATATTTATATATATTATATCGCCATCCGTTAGAGAAAAAATTTGTAGTTTGGAATCAGTAGTTCTTTGACTGCTATTTCTAAATTTTCAGTATGTTGGTGAAGCAACTCATGCTGATCCCTATATATTTATGATTATATATATATATATATATATATGTATATATTGTTGTTACTTAACTTCAGTGAGGTCAGCCATGATTAAGCAGATGTATAATCAAAGGTATTGCAGCTAGGACTATCCCTGATTAATTATTCATGTATGTGTTTGTGTGTGTGTGTATATATGATACTGGTGTGTTTACATCACCGTAACTCAGCAGTTCAGTAAAAAGAGACCGATAGAATAAGTACTAAGCTTACAAAGAATAAGTCCTGAGGTCGATTTGCTCTTTTATTTATTTGTCATTTGACTGCGGCCATGCTGGAGCACCACTCAAGCAAATCGACCCCAGGACTTATTCTTTGTAAGCCTAGTACTTATTCTATCGGTTTCATTTTACCGAAACGCTAAGTTATGGGGACATAAACAAACCAGCATCAGTTGTCAAGCGATGGTGGGGAGACAAACACACACATATATATATATATACATATGTATGACGGGCTTCTTTCAGTTTCCGTCTACCAAATCCACTCACAAGGCTTTTGTCGGCCCGAGGCTATAGTGGAAGACACTTGCCCAAGGTGCCACGCAGTGGGACTGAACCCGGAACCATGTGGTTCGTAAGCAAGCTACTTACCACACAGCCACTCCTACGCCTATATGTATTTAATTGATCTTTTAATGCCTGTTCTTTCCATGCTAGCATGAACTTGGATAGGAGTAAATTTGAGGCAGGATTTTACAATTGGATGCTCTTCCTGTCACCAAACCTTATCTGTTTTCAAGTAAGGGATATCTTTATTTCACAGTTCTTCAAGATCATAGCTCTATTGGTCATAAAGTCAACATCAGCACCACTTCACATAAGTAAACAATGTAAACATTGACACACATTTGCATGTTGTGTGCATGCATACACACATGCTCACTCACACACATATTTACAAGCATGGCCTCAGTCTACTGACTGAATCAAGTAAAAGATAAAAATATACCTGCATAAACATAACACACACACACACACACTTGATAGGCTTTCTGCACTTTCTATCTGTTGGATTCCATCAACAAGACATTGGTCATTCTGGGGCTATAGTAGAAGACAACTTACCAAGGTGCCATGCTGAGAGACTGAACCCAAAACCATGTGGTTGCAAAGTGAGTTTCTTAACTACACAGCCATGCCTATATCTATTGTGCTGTATGTGTATGCACCCCACCTTCTGTGCATACATATATGCATGCATGGACTGCATTGTCTTTGTCCTTCCTTTTTAAAGAGAGTTGGCTACTGCTTTAAGCAGGTTGAGTAATCACATAGATCTATTGTTGGTTTGTCATATATGCCTATATGGATCCCTTTCAGAGATATCTTCTGAAGAATTCCAAGAAATGCAAGTGAATGAAAGGGTGTCTACCTCTTCTTATTGTTTCTTAAAAGAGAACAACATGGCCTTCACTTCTTCTATAGCATTATCTTAAACAAAAAGCAATGTTTTTTTTTTTTTTTTTTACATTGTAAATAGAATCTTTGTTGTATAGAGGGTAGTTTGAATTGGTGCCAAAGTAATTTGTCACGTTTTTGTTATTTGCTTATATACTCATTTATATGAACAAATGACAGAATTCTGGTTACTGCACTTTTAGACATATTCACTGTCACTGATTTTATTTTGTCTTAGTTTTTTTCTATATTTGTGCTTCTATTCATGTAGAACTGGCACATATTATAAATTTGCATGGTGAATTAATCCAAATAAAACTTAAACTTGTGAAAGTAAAATTTATATAGCATTGTTTATCTATGTATGTTTTTATTTTTATTTTTTTTACCTAAAGTGAAACTATCGTGCTTCATTATATTGGTTATAAAAATCAATAACTCAATTTGTAACATGAACAATGTTGTCCTTCACCAGCTTGTAGTTCACAAAAGATTTATTCAGTAAAATTTAATGATGTGTGTGTGTGTTGGTATATGTATATGATTGTGTAGGTGTGTGAGTTTGAATAAAGCCATTATTTTAGTGAGAAGAGCAATAACTTCTCTGTTTTTGGTCAGATAAAGACAATAATAATAATAATTTATGAAAATTTGTATTATATTTTATTTGATATTCACAGCTTCAAGGGTGTTGTGAAATGGTTGACACAATGACATAAAACTGTACACTTATTGAAACCAGTTTGCTGGTGTGATCTGAATGCATGTCCTATTAATTGTGACTTGCCATTTGTTCCTCAGGGTGATTAAAAATAACTACCAATAGTGTATATTGTTGATTCAACACAGTACCTCCCTACTAAAAACATTATAACTTGTGTGCTGATAGGGTAGGGGAATACAACAAAAAAAAAAAGACCTTGGTCTACTTCAGGCTGAAAATACATTAAGTTTACAAAGCACGTCTTTTAAATTGCTGTATTTCTTAGAGAAGCTATTTTCCTATAGATTCTAATTAGCATATTATATATTTAGATTTAACCCTTTAACATTCAGATTATTCTGTCAAATGTAATGCTTATTTATTCCCCTATTTTTGAGTTAATCATGCTTTAGCTTCAACATTTCAATGATGTGATTGCTTATTTTTCCATGCTTGCACATATTGCATGGAGTTTACTGAGGTAAATTTTCTATGAATAGATGCCCTTCGTGTCACAAGCTCTTATCTGTTTCCAAGCAAAGTAATATTTCCCCATGGCCAGATATGTATTTGAAACATATTGAAAATGAATGACATTCATTTATATCAATCATATCATGTCAAGGCTAGGAGACACACACACATACATATGCATGCACACACAATGGGCTTCTTTCAGTTTCCATCTACCAAATCCGCTCACAAGGTTTTGGTTGGCCTAGGGCTGTAATAGAAGACATTTGGCCAAGGTGTCACATAATAGAACTGAACCTGAAACAATGTAGTTGGGAAGCAAACCACTTAACCACACAGCCATGCCTGTACCTGCTATTATTCAGGCTATCTCCCTTGATGCTTGTTTCTAGATTTCAAATACTCCTGGAGGGAGTTTTTCTTTACTAATTGCAAGGAATGTCTCATTTAATGTAAGTTTTTCAACTCAGGGTATTACATACGTGAGATTTTAATGTAGGTTTATTTAACCTGCATAACACTTAAGTATTTTCCCTTAACTTGAACTCAACCACACACTCATACACATGCTTAGGCACAAACACACACATGCACAGAAACACATGTTAGAAGAGTTACTAGGCTATAAGTGTATCTCTTGCTTAGGCCTGAAATCTGAGTTTCATGTGAAGAAAGTAAAAATGTTAAAGTGTCCTGTAAAGCCATAAAATTCATTCTCGCTTTTGTAGTGTTAAGGAACTTCTCTCCTCCCCCCCTCTCTATCACATGTCTATCTCATTATATTATGTGAATAACAATACTCAAAACTTCAGTGGAACTTTCATCTCACTTATATTGGTTATTAAAGAGGTCAGTTTTGTTCTATGGTGGACTAAGTATTAGACTAGAATAAAGTTGATATTGTTTAGTAACTGGAGAGAGAGAGAGAGAGAGAGAGAGAGTGAGTGAGTGCACAAGTGCAAGAGAGAGAGAGAATGCACAAATGAGAGAGAGAGGGGAAAACAGTCATTGCGAGCTGCTGATGTACAATTGATGGCTAAGTGCTAGTTTTAGTTAGTGCAGTGAGTATTGTTTCACCACCTGCATAAAGTATCATGTGGTATGGATTTTCTGTTTAGAGATTTCTTGTCTGTGAAGTAAGACATTTTCCATTGAAGACCTGTTTATGTTACAATATATGAAAGATGTATTAATGTAAAATGCTGCTTAACCAGAGAACAAGGTAATCAGTGTTGAACATTATCTTTGCAGAAGTTTTTCTTCTTTTTTTTTTTTTTTTGCTTCTTATTTTCTTTGAGTTGTCCTTTTGCTATTTATATTTGTCATTGAATGGAATTGAGCAGAGTTATTCAATTGAATGTATTTATTTATTTGTAAGTCTATTTTTTAATAAGTTTGAATGAATCTGAAGGATGTGAATAGAATTCCTCTATTTTGTTGACATCTTTCCTATGCACTAATTTCTTTTGAAGAAAGAACCTTTTGGAAACATTGGAACTTACTTCTGCTCATGACACACAGACTTCTGTTTTATATATCAGGTTGAGTAAAAAGTAAGCAACGTTTTGAACCATGAAGAATTTGTACCAGATTTTTGCAGAGTTTTGAATTTTTTTTTAGCATTTGTTTGCAGTTGTCTGATAATACAAACATAGACTTGCCCAAATGCATCAATAAATTAACATTGATATTTTTTTCACTGTTGTTACAAGTTCTACTGAAGCCTTCACTCCCCAGACCTTTCTCCTACTGACTATCACTTTTTCAAGCACGTTGATGGTTTCCTGCAAGAGAAGGAGTTCAAAAATCAAACCGATCCTGAAAGTATATTCAAAGAATTCATGAGCTCCAGAACTCCAGATTTTTATGTTACCGGAATAAACAAACTCATAACTCATTGGCAAAAATGTGTTGATTGTAATGGAACTTACTTTGATGAATAAAATTTCCGCATTGTTGAAATATATTGTGATGAATTTCATGTCTCAAAACGTTGCTTACTTTTTTTACTCAGCCTGATATTTTATACATCTAGCCTCATTTATTACTGGTTCATTTATCTCTGATCCAGATAACACAGTATGCTCAATTGTGAACTATGCCATGCTTATTGCAAATTGATCTTTGATAACACAAGCTGGTGGTCAATCAAAGATGGTTGCCTCAGCAACCATCCACAATGCTCAAACAACTTCAGGTCTCTGAAAGAAACCTTTTTTTTTCTCATGTTTTATTATTCATTTATCTTTGATTCATTTAAGTGTTTTTTTTTTAACAAACACCTGTAAAAAACAAGGATTGATGTAATTGTTGTAGTAGAAAAAGACCATTACTAGTTTTCTCGGTCTCTTTTTTTTTTTTGTTCCACTGAAGCCTTCACTCCCATATGGTTGAGTTGTAAGCAGAAGATGCAGTAGAAAAGATATCATCATCTAACAGTTAAACAATCTCATCCATGCAAGTATACATCAATTTTTTTTAGTTCTTGCATGAGTTGGACATCCTTTCCTTTCAGGCAGTGTCTCATCACTGATTGTAGTCTCTATCTACTTGTGAACTTTGATATCCTAAAATTAGTCTCTCACAACTTTTCCCATATCTTCCTCTTCTGCTGATTTCTTCCATTTGTTTCTTACCTCTTCCTTGTCCAACTGTCAGTCACCATACTTGTGACATGCCTGTAAGAGTGCAATTTCCTCTCTTACACACTACAGTTAATTTTTCTTATATACTGTTTTTCTCAGCTCATTTGTACCTTGTCATTCATGCACACATACTAACATTATGTTGGCACTCCGTCAAGGGTTCCATTTGATCCGATCAACGGAACAGCCTGCTCATGAAATTAACGTGCAAGTGGCTGAGCACTCCACAGACACGTGTACCCTTAACGTAGTTCTCGGGGATATTCAGCGTGACACAGTGACAAAGCTGACCCTTTGAATTACAGGCACAACAGAAACAGGAAGTAAGAATGAGAGAAAGTTGTGGTGGAAGAGTACAGCAGGGTTCGCCACCATCCCCTGCCGGAGCCTCGTGGAGCTTTAGGTGTTTTCGCTCAATAAACACTCACAACGCCCAGTCTGGGAATCGAAACTGCGATCCTATGACCGTGAGTCTGCTGCTCTAACCACTGGGCCATTGTGCCTCCACACTAACATTATATATGCAGGAGAATAAGCTTGCCTCATATCTTTTCATACTTGTTATATCTTCTGTATCAAATGCCCTTGTTTTGCTATCATGCAACAATGCATTTCATACATCAAGTATCTTATAATCTGTTCTTTATCCAGAGGAAAAAAACTCTATTGCCAGCAGAGGTAATATTTCTCTAAGCATTATTCACTCCATTTTTAATCTGATGAGTTTTGGAATATTTTAGAACACCTGCCACTACTGTTGATTAGGCCACCTGGTAAAAGAAGCTGTTAACTACTTATATGGATCTTTCTGGGTATTTGAAAGAATTCAGTTCATGATATTACTGCCAACTACTTCTGTGCATCTACAACATACAAAGTATTTTCTGTTACCTTGCCTGTGATCCACCTGAATCACTTATATACCTCTAGTTTACATCAAGTACAGAGTATGGATTACCTACCTATTCTTTTTATCTATTCTTATTTATTTATTGTTGTTGTTGCTATTATTTTTGCATATTGGTATGGCTCCTTCGTCAAATTGTAGTACAGTTTTGTATTTCTGAAGTTTATCCTTGCTAGATTTACTTTTAGACTTCTGCATTCTAAGTTCTGGGAACCTTTTATTCTTTGATTATTCAGTTATGAAAACTAGATGGTTGGCATACAGAAGTTTCCATCGGCATCCAGTCCTGAATTCCTCTCTTATGACTTGGAGAACTATAATAAACAGGAGAAAATGGAGAACCTTGCTCTGATTGCCATTTATTTGCATACTAATTTCTATCCCAATTTTAATGTGAATTTTTACTTTGCTAATAGCAACCCACATACCTGGCTTGCACAGCTCACACAAAATATCAAAATACACTTGGTTTCCTTAGTAACTGACTACTGGTTGTAGAACCTTACCAAAGACCTCCGGGTCAACAAATGTTAAATACAGTAGCTTGTGCTCAGTTAAGAACTGTTAAGTTTCTTTACTCAAATGAAGGTACATTATTGACTGTACTCTTTCTTGTCACAAACATGAACTGCATCTCATCTAAGCTAATACTCTCCCTAATTAGCTCTCCTGTAACTTATTCCGTGACTTTAATAAATTGGCCCATCAATTTGGTATCTCTATAATAGCTCCTTTTTTACAGCATCCCTTTTTCCTTTGTTGTTGATATTGAAACTGTTATACCGATTATTACAGAAGACACTCTCTTGTACCACTTGACTGACTATGCCAATAACAAACATGTCTCCTACTTAGTCACTTATTTTTAGCATCTCACTGACTCTCTCTGATAGTTCTACTATCTACATATCTTTAATGACCCTTTTGACTGTATAGTTACCAACTTTAGTAACTGTTCCCTCACTCCTTCATACAATCTCTTCATTTAGCAGCCTCTTGTCTTAGCATTTCTATGCCACTTATTGGTGTTAGTGAAAGTAAATGTTTTACTATCATTCCTTATACACTTTTTGCCAACACCCTCCTAATTCACACCAGCATTTTGCCTCAATCTGGAACGTAAAATCCCTTTGATCTCATGCCACAGAACACTGGTAAATGTCTTACTTCTAACTGCTCTACATGCTTCATTTACCTGATATCTGCTGCTTCTCATATAGCTCTTCATTATTGTTCCTTACTTCTAACTCATTTCATTCTTTCCAAGTCTGTTTCTTAACTTTTGTGACTTGATCTACTGTGCCATACCACCACTAAGTCACTTTCCATTTGGCTGTAATCTTGTTCCATCCACAAATCTTGTTTTGTGGTTCATATCCAGTTCTGTCATAGAAACTCCAAGTTGGCCTCTGTAAAATCTTTATCCCCTCATCATGCATGTTACCTTGTACTTCTTCGAAACTGCTGAGGGCTGAGGAATTTTTCAATTTCCATACCTTCTCCAGATTGATTTGTGTCCATCTTGCACTTTTGATGGCAGCCAATCCTGAATTCCCTTGTAATGGCTTGGAGAGCTACAACAAACAGGAGGGGACTGTGTACCATGGTCTGATGGTCATCTGTTTACATAGTAATTTCTAACCTAATTTTGTTAACTTTAAGGTAGTAAGCTGGCAGAATCATTAGCATGCTGGACAAAGTGATTAGTGTCACGTCATGTCATTATGTTCTGAGTTCAAGTTCTGCTGCAGTTGACTTTGCCTTTCATCCTTTTGAGGTCAATAAAATAAGTACCAATTAAGCACTGGGATCAATGCAGTTGACTAGCCCCCTCCTCAAAAATTTCAGACATTGTGCCTGTAGTAGAAAGGAATCTTATTGTTAACTTTTTACCTTGCACAGCTCACAGAAATTGTTAGCCACAAGTCACTGGTTTATGTCATCTGGGACATTCTTCACCAGGGAAAGACTTAATATTCACAATAATGTGTATATTCTGTTTTCTGCTGAGTATTAAAGTCTGTTTGGCCTGCTTGCTCACCCAAGTGTAATTACTAACAAATGATTGTAAATCCTTTACCATTTAAACTGACCACATACCTGGCCCAAATATTTCGTCTGTTTTATGTTCAAACCAGTCAGACCCAGACTCTCACATCTACTCTACAATGTCATTCAAAGAATAAACAGTTGCATCATCAAAATCTCAAAGCCACAAGATAATGCATAATTAATTCGAAACAATGTGAATAAATAAGCAATACATTTGACAGAATAATCTGAAGGTTAAAGGGTTAAGCAATCACTTTTTTCTCTTTAATGTTTGTAAACATTGTTTGATATGTGACAGGTGTAGTAAGGGAAATGTCAACTTGTAACTTTTTGACAATGATCTAGTGGAGAAATGTTTACTTAACATTTCTGGTTGTAGGAAGAAATTATGAACCACTATTTTGGCTGTAATATCCGGAAACATTTCAAATTATGATGGAAAATGTTCTTACCATACCTACACATTTGCTTCTGGATTATACTTGTTCTTTTTCTGGACAAATTGGGTTTGCATCTCCTGCTATAATCAATTTCAACTAAATTATAAGAAAACATGACTCTCATTTACAAACTGCACTTTAGGGCTGTCATAGACTATGCCAATTTATCCTGAGCCATATCAGTTTACCTTCTATCCAAAATAGTATTCATCCAGACAGTGTATATTTGCATCCCTTATTGATAACCTACATAATGGAAACCAAAATAATCAAAGATTATATGTGAGAGGTGCAAATCATATCAGCAGACTGCTTCAACCTGTGAAGCCTTTATAACTACTCCTTCAGCTACTTTCGGTGATCTAAATCATCATCATCATCATTTAGCATCCGCTTTCCATGCTGGCATGGGTTAGATGGTTTGACCAAAACTGGTAAGCTGGAGGGCTGCATCAGGTTCCAATCTGATATGGTATGATTTCTACGGCTGGATGCCCGTCCTAATGCTAACCATTCCAAGATTGTAATGGATGCTTTTTTACGTGCCACCAGCACAAGTGCCAGTTATGTGAGACTGGCATCAGCCAGTGAATATAATGCAATAATGACATTTTAAATCAGAGTATCTCCCTTTTATATCCTTTGGATTCAAATATATTCATTTAAATAGCTACAGTTTCAGTTTCTCTATCCTACAAACTTATCCATATATGTAAGGAAAGTCGTTTTTTAATGTCCACTTCTCCAAGCATGCATGGGTTAGATAGGTTTTTCATTGTCTGACAAACACAAACATAGAAAATTGGTCATCTTTGTTGTTGTGTATGTAATTTTTTTTCTGGAATGGTTTTTATTGCTGAATGCCTTTCCTGTCACCAACCATTTTAGAGCACAAACTGTCCTGTTGGCACTGGAAACTTTCTCTGCAGCAAGATTAAAGTGTCTCCTCTCTCTTGCTCACCTAGATGTGTGTTAGCTGCTTATACCAAATTCTATATCCCACCCACCCCTCTCTTTCCTCCCCTCTCTCACACACAAAGGTTTTAAAACTACATGGCTTAGGGTTCAGTCCCACTACACAGCACCTTAAGCAAGTGAGTTGTAGTCTTAAGTTGACCAATACCTTGTGAGGAAATTTGATTGACTTGATAGATTGAAATAAGTTTTCCACACACACACAGACACATGCACGCACACATGCACGGTGTGTCTGCGAATGTTTGCAAAAACTATGCTGGTTTATGGCTTTGGTCAGTGATATCACCATTTGTGGTTGGCCTGTAAGCCTGTAACATTTGTTGACACTTTCTGTAAACAAATTATCCGTTACTTTAACACTTTCAAATTCCTCGAAAATATAACCTCCCTCACTTGAAAAACAGGCAAATGTTGGTGACAGGAAGTGCATCCAGCTGTAAAAATCCTGCCTCACTTACCTTATTCCTAAGCCATGCTAGCATGGAACAACATACATTAAATGAACTATCAAATGTTTACCTGTTTAACCCTTTAGCATTTAAACTGGCCATGTACGGCAGCCTGAATATTCTGTTTTATTTTTAAACTGACCAGATCCAAATCTCACTCTACCCTACAATGTCATTCTAAAAATATACAAACACACCACTGAAATCTCGAAGCTACAAGAGAATGTATGATTAATTCAAAGCAATGTGAATAAATAAGCAATACATTTGACAAAAGAAATCTGAATGCTAAAGAATTAAATGTCTTGGCCTTGAGGCAAGAAACACAAATCATTCATTTTTTATAGTATGATTTATTTGGTAAACTCATTAGAAATATACTAGCAGGCTTGTTTACTATGATGCAGCAGGAAAACCATTATAGAACTCGCAGAAAAATTTTCAGTGTATAGACCTATGTATGTGGTTTGTCAGATGTAATTCTGAGTATTGACTGAGCGAAATGTCATCTTTCAGTAAGTAAATTAGCATACTAATGCTACAGCATGTGTTGTGTAGTTACTATATTTTGTACAATGTATAGAAATGAATATATGAATGATCTAATAGAAGTAATGAAACCCAGAACTGACAATATAAGAAATAATACATTATATATTTGCTTAATCATTTGTCAAGCAGAATAGTGCAGTAGAAGCATGCTGGGCTCATAACCCAGAAGTCTATAGATCAAAATTACACTCTGCAAAGAAATGGATACTAATTTTGATATTTATGCATCATGTCTGTGTTATCTACAAATATACCAACCAATACATGTATATATACCTACAAGGGTTGGTATAAATTATATTATGTAGCAGAAGTTTATACAGAGTCAAGGGTTCACTAACTGACCAGGGTACACGAAAATACAAGTAGTGTAGTGGGCATAGATGAAAGCAATTACAGAACATTTTGTTTAGTATAAAACATTTCAATATAAATATACAGAAATAGCTGACTGAGCACTTAAGTAAAAAAAAATTTATCATATTTCTGTGTGTGTTTATATAGGTGCAGGCATGGCTGTATAGTAAGAAGTTTGCTTCCCAGCCACAAGGTTCTGGGTTCAGTTCCACAGCATGAAACCTTGGGCAAGTGTCTTCTACGATCGTTCTGGATTGACCAAAGTTTTGTGGATGGATTTAGTAGACAGAAACAGAAAGAAGCCTGTTGTATATGTGTGTGTGTGTGTGTGTGTGTGTATTTACACACACACACACACAACAGGCTTCTTTATATATATATATATATATATATATA
>NC_068995.1:36647857-36648370 GCF_001194135.2 Octopus bimaculoides | reverse complement strand
ATTTCTGTAACTTAGCGGTTCAGCAAAATGAAACTAACAGAGTATGTATCAAGCTCAAAAGAAAATACTGCGGTCAGTTTGTTCAACTAAACCCTTCAAGGTGGTAGCCCTCCATGGCCAGAGTCTAATAATGGAAACAAGTAAAAGATTAGATGTTGTATTAATGTTTTCATGCTGACATTATTTTGACATAGTTGTAAATTCCATTTGTCACAAGTTCACAAAACCCCTTGTATAAACCACCACTATCATCATCATCATCATCATCATCATCATCATTCTTGTTTTATTGTCCATTTTTCTATGCTTACATGGGTCAGACAGATTTCGTTGAGACAGATTTTCTATGACTGGATGCCTTTCCTGTTGCTAATCCTCACCTGTTTCCAAGCAGGATTATATAACCCCCATGCCCAGGATGTTTTCACAGAAAACTGGAAACAAATGACACTACTTTGTAGGGTGAAGCTCATTTACAACCATCACATAATGTCAAAACAAGGGGGAACAGCG
>NC_068995.1:36634402-36646918 GCF_001194135.2 Octopus bimaculoides | reverse complement strand
ATGAAAAAAAAAAAAAGGAAACGACCTTCAGGCTGGCTGGTTTAAGTATACAAATGCATATGGTTCAGTTTTCCGTGCGCTTTATTTTATTTGCCTTCTGGGGTATGTGAAGGACCATTTACTGCAATACCTTGGATCAGTAGTTACAGAGTTTATGTCCAAGAAATTGATGATCCACCATTTGCCTCATCTTCTTTATGATGGCTGTAGAGATGATTCTCAGAAGGACAAAAAGCTGTTCAGAGGATACCTAGTACAGTCACCTCTGCATGCTAAGAGAGAAGCTCTCTAAATATTGCAGGATGAGCAATTCTAGCAATGTCAGTGGCACATCAAAGTGCTCTCCCCCACACACACAAATATTAATAATTTAATAACTCAAAGTCAGATAAAAGAATTTCCTTTTGAAACTGGAAAGGAGCATATTCTAACAATTAGGGAGCGAGCAATTAAGTTCCTAGACTGTATCGATGCAACCTCCTTAAATTATAGTACAAATGGATTTTGAGATATGAATCAAATTGTGATGGAGGATTTATTGCAGTTGGCAACTGAATTGGCATGAAACATTAAGTCAGTCATTTCTTGAGACTCTCAGGACTTCAACCCTTCAGCATTTAAGCTGGCCATATCCAGCCAAAATATTCTTATTTTATGTTGAAACAAACTAGATTTGGCTTCTCATACATACCTTATAATGTTATTCTAAAGATAAACAATCACATCATGGAAATCTCAAAGCTATGAGATAATGCATGATTAATTCTGAACATTGTGAATAAACAAACATAACACTTGACATAGGAATCTGAATGCTAAAGGGTAAAAATACCATTATCAAAAGTGTGGAGAATGAAAATGTGTGCTAGCAGTAGGTTAAGAAGTCAGTGCACATAAGTGACATGAGACACATCAGAACAAAGAAACTATTGTTGAAAACGAACCAGCTTGTTGTGATTACTCTTGAGAATAATTTATGATGTACATCCATCTCCGGCAAATATTAAACAATGAAGCTGGAGAGAGGTTATGCATTATTGCATGTTCTGGCAGCATGCATGTCATCCCTTTCAGTGTATACCTGACAGCCTCACCAAGTTCTGAAAAGATGAAATGCAGCTAAGCATTTTGCCCAGTGTGCTAACGATTCTGTCAACTCACCACCTTATTCTTCCCTAATAATAATGAAAATGATGTAGCTATTTTTCTTAAATATATTTTTACTTTACTTTTCAGGGAACGAATCAAAATGCTACTATATATAATTCCAGTTATAAACCAAGAGAAAATATCTCAGTAAGTGTTTTTTTTTTTATTCTCCTTTACTCAACAGATATTAGGTATTTGTTTTAGTTAAAGATCTCATTAAAATTTAGCACAAGTGATATCCAAAGCAAGAGTCTGATTGCTTACAAGTAATAACAATTTGGGTGGGTTGATGAGAAACGAAGGAAAACTTTGCAAAATTAAATTACATGTACATACATATATGCATGCATATGCAAGGTGTCTGGGATAAATTTGACAGTTTACATAAAAGGAACACAATATTCCAGCCAAAAATAAATGCATGTAAAAAAAATAATGAATATCAACTAGGTTATGGCTGGGAGATAAGAGTTTACTCAAAGTAGCTGCCCTCAGCTTCCACTATGACCTCCAGACAGCTCCAGGACCTGCCACATGCATTCTACATTGTGTCCCTGGGAAGATCTTCAAACATCTCCATGATCTTAGCTACCATTTTGGCTTTGGCATTGCAGGCAGAGCAGTTGGTGTTTTTCTTCAACCACACCCAACATATAGTAACACATGGAATTACAACTGGGGGAATTAGGTCAGAAGAGGGGCTGGTGAAATTGTAGACATTTTCCAACAACCACTTCTGATTCTTTTCGGAGCTATGGCAAGGAACCAAATTCTGCTGCCACATGTATGACCTTCAAGCAGCAAATCTCTCCAGCTAAGGATTGACCATGGTCTCCAGTAGCTTCACATAGCCATCTGAATTGAGCCTAAGACCCTGTTCAAAGATATGAGGATGAATTTAAGCAAGTGGACACAGTAAAAATACCTGTTGTGTCCTTCTTGCTGGCCATGACTCAATAGTCTCCATTGCAGTGGTCCATGTCACATTTTACAGCCTTTAGAGTGTTGACGGAGCATTGAGCAGCAGTCATAATGTCAGCGTTTTGATACTCAGTATGAATCATCATTTCCAATATTCAGGTGGCTTCTAGTCTTCCCTGTCTGTTAACTTTTTCTCAACTACAACTTTAATCTTTATGCTTTCCAATGCTGTTGACTGTTCACCAGTATATCAAGCTGTTCCTGAAAACTGGAAGCAAAAAAAAAAAAAATCAAATTTAGCCCAAACACACCCTGTAGTGGGAGCTCACTCCATGGATGACAGAGTGGGTAACCAGCCCAAGGAGATGCCTTTTAAGCAACTCTGGCTCAATCAGGTCAGATTTTGAATTGATATTTGGCCTTCACATTTATAATGTGTATTGGAATCACAACTGGCTGATGATCTCTGTGTCACACACCTGTGGTGTCCAGGTATGGTTGACTTCTGATTAAGATGCTGAGGATTCTCTGATTAAAGCTAGTTCCAACTAAACCTGGGTGAATGCAAGTACAAGTTCTAAAAATATTGGAACTATTCCGCATTGAGCTGGAAAAAACTGTTAGTGCATTGGACAAAATGCTGAGCAATATTTCTTTCAGCTCTTTACATTCTGAGTTCGTTGAGATTGACTTTTTCAATCCTTTTAAGGTTGATAAATTAAAAACAAGTTGAGCATTGGCGGTCAATGTAATTGATTCACTTTCATAACCTTGCAGCTGCTAGATAGATACAATTGAATAAACTACTAGAGAAACAAATAATTCTGCTCGATATCTTGGCTATAGTTAGTACTAGAGAATAATTCCACTAGAAAAAAGTGAGAACAAAACTCAGTCATTAAAAAATCTTGTGAAAATAAAGACAAAGATAAGACAAAGCAATGTCAGACCTCTCCTGAGGAAGAGACACATAATCATTTTATATGCTTACCTCAATCAGTCTTCAGATAATTCTCCATTGATTGCACATGGACTAGTTCCTGTTGGTGAGGGTGGAAAAGACAACACATCTATTTGCTGCTGGTTCTTAATATCTACCCCTCCCCTAAAATTACTGGTCTTGTGCCAAAATTTGAAACTGCTATTTCACACAAATAAATCATGCATTTTCTCATGCATTGTTATTGAACACTATTTTTGCTTTTTGATAATTCTTCCCAATACAGTCCAATCTTTGGTCTGCAGATGTGATGTCCACCTTTCTCTGTCTTTTGTATTGTTACTACAGTAACCTCCACTACTTGGACCTGGCTGGTTATGTGCCACCTTCACTCACATACTCAACTCATTCCTCTTCCTATCATCACTCATATTGCTTTTGCCACCTCCACCTAAGCCTTGCACTTGGTCTATTCACAGTTCTTCTTCCTAGAATATTGTGCCTCTGAAATTCCTACTCAACATTTTTTTTTTGTGTTGTCAAATTGCAACTGTTCAAGAGTGCTATTAAATATGTTGATCTCATCAGCCCTGAGAGGCTTCTTTGAAGGCTCTGAGCATGACCTTCCCTACCCACAGACCAAACAAACAGAAACTTATTTCTGGCAGACCATTAATATTCTGTAGCTGTTATAATTTCCAGTGAAGGTATTGGGCTCACAATCGTGTGGTTGTGAGTTCAATTCCTGGACCAGGCTATGTGCTGTCTTCTTAAGCAAGACACTTTATTTCACGTTGCTCCAGTTCGCTCAGCTGTAGAAATGAGTTGTAACATCACCAATGCCAAGCTGTATTGGTTTTTTTCTTTCCCTTGGATAACATCAATGGCATGGAGAGCAGTGGCTGGTATGCATAGGTGACTGCTAATCTTCCACAAACAACCTTGCCCAGACTTGTGCCAGAGGGGTTCTTCACCCTTTACCCTATCATTTCCATTATTTACTGCCTCTGGTTCCTAGCTGTCATAAGAATGAATTCAGTCAACCAGTCCTTACATGGATTTCAATTGGCCATTGTTAATGTTAACTGAATGTTAATGTTGTTATTTTTTTTAATTTTTGTTTTCATGGTCTAGAGGAGTAAGGGTAGTGTCCATCAAAGTTAGTTTTGCACAGGCAGGGAAAAAAACCATAGTTCATAGATTATACTCAGATTGGAAACCTGGTTCAAGTGCTTCCAACAGAGTGAATATTCCTAAAAGTATTCAAGGGTTTGGTGGTGGCATTAAACTGGGAAGAATCTAATTTCATTCACTAATCAGGGACTATGGTAGAAGACACCTACTCAAGGTGCAGCAAAGTGGGATTGAACCTGGAACCACTTGATTGCAAAGCAAACATTTTATCCTCAAGACCATGCCTGAAGCATAACGTTTTTAGTGTTTCTACTAACAAAATCAAGTGTTCAGTGGTCCTCAATATCGCTTATACCAGCAAATTACACTTCTTCATGGTACCTATTTGCATGGAAGCAAAGATTGTAAATGCTTTGTCTATTTTTATATAACCTCCGGCCTCAGATGCCACAAAATGGAAAATAATCAGGCTGTGTTGATTGGACTAAGAGGTTTTATACAAATGTGGAGAAGCTAATATGTGTAAATTATGAGGGGGTACTGAAAGATTCCTGGTTTTAAGGGTATTGCAAAGGGCCTGGTTGGAGGCCCAACATTCTGAGATCTTTTATAAGGCTTAGAAAAACTGAAGGACCACTGCAATCTGAGAGGGGAATATGTAGAATAAAATCATAATTAACTGATCCTCCTGTATTTTCTTTTGCCCAAAGCCAGGAACTTTACAGCACCCCCTCATATAGGACACTATTCTCAATGTTTGCCTTCCATTTTACTTCTCATTTTCTCCCACTTTCATTTCCATTCAAATATATTTTGTCTACCATCATTGTTCTTTTCATCGAATCAGCCATAGTTTGTGCTATTATTTTTATCACTTTGTTTTTGGTGGATTACTTGACTGTCCACTCTGGTTTTTCACAAGATAGGAAATTGAATTGTTTTTGCTTCGGTTTCCCACCTTCTATATTCTTTCATAATGTTGATGTCATAGTTGCTCACTATAACAAATTATTTAAGTATGTGTCCTAGCTTTATTTAACATTTAATGTGTACTGGGTGAGCTGCAGATATAATAAAATATACCTTTATACATTAATATTCTGATCTCTGTTCCTTGTGAATATGCCCTGACACTTTGACACCATCTTTCTCCTGCTCTCTCTTGCGCTCTTGCTCTCTTCCACTCTCTCTCTCTCTCTCTCTCTCTCTCTCTCTCTCTCTGTAACCATGTATCTTCTCTACAGTAGTACACCTATTTCTGTCCTCATTCTTGATCAATCTCCTCTGTCTCTCTCTCACACTCTAACCATTTATCATATGGCACAAGGTCATCTCCTTCCCTCTTAAAGGATCTTTGACTTGCAAGTTACTTGGTGACCCTGACAGTGCTGGTGCCACATAAAAAGCATCCAGTCCACACTGTAAAGTGGTTGACGTTCGAATGGCATCCAGCTGTAAAAAGCATGCTACAGCTGACTTTGCCTCTGCAGGTGCCATGTAAAAAGCACTCGGTCCTCTCTGCAAGGTGACTGATGTTAGGAAGAGCATGCCAAAAAAAACCATGCCAAAACAGACACAAAAGTCTGGTGCTGTCTTCTACCTGGCCAGCTTCTGTCAAATCGTCCAACCCATACCCGCATGGAAAGTAGGCATTAAACAAAATGACGATGATACCTTATTTGGTGGCATATATCTCATTATCCTATACTTATTTCAGTCATCAAACTGCGGCCATGCTGGGCACCGCCTTGGAGAATTTTTAGCTGAATGAATCAACCCCAGGATTTCTTTTTTTTTAATTTTTTTTTTTAAAGCCTGGCACTTATTCTATTGTTCTCTTTGCTGAACTGCTAAGTTATGGTTATGTAAACACACCAGCACCAGTTGTCAAGCAGGGGCAGGAGACAAGTGCGCGTGTGCGCGCACACACACACACACATGTTGGGCTTCTTTCAGTTTCTGTCTACCAAATCCACTCACAACACTTTGGCTGGCCCAAGAAACCATGCAGTGAGACATTAGCTAGTAACTATGTTGCAGTGTTGTATTCCTGATCTGTAAGACATCAGTTCTACTTGCCTTACTACAACTCTATGTAAAGTCAGTATTTAAAATGGGCCTTTTTGTTCTTCACTGATTTCTGTCATTGAACTGTGGCCATACTGGGGCACCATCTTCTTGGGTTTAATTGATGACTTCAGGAAAATTAAAAAGTAAAGTGGACCTGGGTGGTATTTGAGCTTTGAGTGTAAAAGGGCAGAACCAAATACTACAAGGTATTTTGTCTGATACTTTAATTCTGCCATCAACCACCCACAAAATACTTTATTAAAAAACATTTGGAAATGTCTGAATTTGCAGAACTGTCTAACTCACTTCTTGTTTAAGAGGAAAAAGCTAGCTGGTCGGTGTTAATGTTTCCTAGCATGAGATATTATCATTCTCAAGTGGTGCTTAAATTCATTTCAGTAGAGGCTGAGTATTCAAATTAAAAATTACCCTCCCTGGAATATCATGCTGAAAGTTTTAAGGTAGGAGTGTTGGCCAATCTGGTCTTGTCATCAAAGTTTAGGACACATTAAACTACATTAAATATATGATTATATATAAAGTACATGTTATCTAAGTCCTGCGACTGGCGATATTTCATTTTAGTTTCTCTCATCTGATCTTGTCACTGTTTGTATTTTCTATGTAAAAGAATTTGTAATTACATTTATTCATGATATTTTGAGATAACTATTATGACTGTTATTATGCTCTTTTGTCATGTACCTTTAAATAATCTATTGTTTACGTTCCATCTGTAAAATGTGAATGTATCTGTTGTTCAATGTATAATGACATGGAATTCCTTGCTATTCACTGTCATGTGACCTTGTAACAACTGTAGTAGGAATATATTCCTCACTCTATCGTTCTACAGAATTCTGATTCTATTTAATTTAATTTCTGTTTTGTTTTCTCTTTGATTGATTTCATGTCATACAGATAGATTTCTAAAACTAAGTCTCTTTGATTGACTTCATGTCATATGGATAGATTTCTAAAACTAAACTACTTTGTAACTACCAGTTAACATTTTAAGAATATGTAAACTACATCACCATCATTATTTTAATGTCCACTTTTCCATGCTTGCTCTTCCTTTTAAAGTCTAACCAAATATTTCGGTATGTAATTGGAACTGGCCATTTATGATTTTGTCAGAACTTTTTTAAATGCCATTTTAAAAAGTTCCCAAAACAGAGTATAACTAACATAAACTATGTGTAATGAAACCCTTCATATTATCATAATATTCATATTATTATGATTCAGTTATACATTTGCAATCCCTTTGAGACCTGTAAGAGTGATGTCATTAAGTTTGAATGTCTGTAAATCAACATTTATGAGGAAATAGGTCAGTAGAAGAGGAATAACAGAAAGTTCATCTTCTTGAGAAGGATTAGAGAAAGTAATTAGTGCAGTGCCTGGATGGTGAAATTCAGGCAGTGGTGTTTCTTGCATGAATGCAATGGATATAAATAATAAATTCTACTTTAATATAATCTTTCACATTTTTCTGAGATACAGCTGGCAGGAAAAATCATGTATGTTGTATGTACCCTTGATTTAATTATAAGGTTTTGATTTTGAAGGTTATCAAATTTTTAACATTATATATGCTGACTTAAGTGTGGAGGCGCAATGGCCCAGTGGTTAGGGCAGCGGACTTGTGGTCATAGGATCGCAGTTTCGATTCCCAGACCGGGCGTTGTGAGTGTTTATTGAGTGAAAACACCTAAAGCACCACGAGGCTCCGGCAGGGGATGGTGGCGAACCCTGCTGTACTCTTCCACCACAACTTTCTCTCACTCTTTCTTCCTGTTTCTGTTGTGCCTGTAATTCAAAGGGTCAGCTTTGTCACACTCTGTGTCACGCTGAATATCCCCGAGAACTATGTTAAGGGTACACGTGTGTGTGTGTGTGTGGAGTGCTCAGCCACTTGCACGTTAATTTCACGAGCAGGCTGTTCCGTTGATCGGATCAACTGGAACCCTTGACCGTCGGAAGCGACGGAGTGCCAACAACAGCTGAATTAAGTATCAGTAGTTGTCTCTGGACACCGGTGTGGAGAATGGTGGAAAGAATGGCACGTTGGATGAGCTTCAATCGAAATGGTATGTGACTTGTTAGTTGAGAGTTGTAAAAGTCATTGCTGTTGTGATAGAACAGAAAGAATACATTTGAAGGCAGCAAGATAACTTCATGGATGATCTACTTCCTTTGTTAATGACTTATATTTGGTCACAATTTAAGACCTTGTTCTTCATTGCACCAATTAGATACGCTTTGAAATATTTTGACGGAAGTAATTGGTGCCGCTCTGTATGGGTCATATTAAAATTGGCAAAAGATGTTAAAAACAAAGGAAGGAGATTAATCATGGAGTTATTTTACTGCCTTTGGCAATGGGGAGTAAACAAATTCAGAATTTTTTCCACATTTAAAATTATTTTCTTTTCTGTATATGTCCAGGATATTTTTCTTTTCCTACATTCCTTTTTGCTCTAAATTCATCCTGAATGGACTTCACTAGTTCAATATTTTAACTTCTTCTAACTTTCTTTTATGACATCCTAGTGTTTTGTTCTTATGGAAGCTTAGAGGTTGTTATTTTAATTGCCTTTGGCACTTTTGTATTTTCAAGACCCTAGAAGTAGCGGCAGAGTGCCAAACACCGATCTGTGGGAAAGGGCCAATCAGGAACCCATACATGTTCAGATTAGACGAAGGAAATGGAGATGGATCGGACACAGACTGCAGAAAGAACCCTCAAATGTGACACAACCACCACTTGACTGGAACCTGCGAGGACACCCAAAGCAGACATGGAAGCAGAGCATTTTGGACGAGCTCAGGACCACGGGCCTGACATGGGAAGCAGCCAAGAAACACGCCAATGACCGCAAAAAGTGGAAAATAACTGTTGAGGCCCTATGCTCAACAAGGGGCAAAAAGGATTAAGAAGAAGAGGTAGAGATACCTGAATTAACCCTTAGGAGATTGACAGGGCTGATGTATCAGCAGAGAAGTCTAATGACAAAGGAAATTGTATTAGCTCATTCAATTTCTCAGAAGAATATATATAGCTTTTGTTGTGGTTAGAAGACGACACCCTCTGACAAGAATAGATGGGACCACTACATATAAATAGTAGCAGTCTGACATAATTGGCAGTTCATAGTTTGGTCTTCAAAGTCCAGGTACAGTTTACAGTTCGAGTTAGTATGTTGGAAATATTGATTGCTGGTTCATTACATGTTTGTTACTGCCACTGTTTCTATTTTGCATTGTTATAACATTGTTACAATGTATTCTTTATCTATCATTGGCAATATCAACCATACTATGATATTGGAGGCATAAGTATATAACATCTGGCGACGAGGATTTTTCAAAGCTCGCATAGGTTATTTGACAATTTGTGCATCGTACAAATTGTTAAATTATGGAGAACCTGTTAGATGCAGTAATACAGCTTCAAGAGAAGCAACAGGAACAAGTAGATGAGTTGCAGAAGCAAATATTATAACAACAACAACAGTCAACTGAGTTACAATCAAGGAAGTCCAAATATTCAGTAAGTTTGTCTACGCCAAATGGCGTGGTAAACTCGGTTTCTGAATTCAAATATAAGGAGGAGGGTATTACATTTCCTGTGTACTATAGAAGGTACAAGGAAATTTTTAACAAAGATTGTAAGTCATGATTGGATGAGGAGAAAGCAAGGCAAAGTAGCTCTGGTTGAGCATGAATGCTACTGTAGCTTTATATCACCCAAAAAGTTGATAGATGTGTTTCCAAGAAACTATTGAATTACTCTCACAGATCTTTTGTGACAAAATTTAGTTATTTAACACTCGAATGGAATGTTGGTACTTAACAAAAAATACACTTAAACTTCAGGAACTTACTCAGGGTATGTTTAAATCCCCTATCTTCATACAAGGCCTTATGGCAACTGAAGATAGAGAAACTCAGGCAAGGTTTCTCTCAAAAATGGAGCAAGCACATCAACACTTAACCCTACAGGCCATTGCAGAAGAATATCAAACAATAGTAAACCTGAAGCACAGCATGCTTGATTCTAGGAAAACAGGAATGGTGACTGAAAGAGTAGGACAGGCTGTTGTTAGAAGATCCATCCTAACCACAGATAAACGTTCGTAGACTGCATCTCAGTGGATAGAAATGCAATATCTGGAAGTCTTATGAACAAGAATTTGGTTGGATAAGGCAAGCCTTATGTGAAAACTTCAAGGTTTGTAGCAAAGTCAGAAAACTAGATGGAGAATAATGGTGGAAGATTAAATAAATGAAAGAAATCTAGTAAGAATTTCTTTGAATGCTACTACATTAGCTTGTCTTGTTTAAGTAAAAGCTCCCTCAATGTTTGGACTTCATTTGTACTCAGTATTTGTACATATTGTTGACACATTAATTAGTAACTGTGTTACAGCATTAGATTCCTGAATGAAAGAATCAGCACATATGCTGAGCTTTGATAACCTTAGTAGGCCTAGCATAGATATGGGGACCACATGAAGAGGTCTTTAATTAAGAAACAACAGTAAATCTATAATTATAAACATGAGCAGTATGATTAAAACTCCTAATTTCTATTGCCTAACTATCTTACAGGGAATGAATATGTGTTGTAGTTACTTGGTGGGTGTGAGTTTAGCTTGTAGTTCATTCAGTTTCTCTCTTTCTCTCTCTCTCTCTCTTTCTCTCTCTCTCTCTCTCTCTCTCTTTCTCTCTCTCTCTCTCTTTCTCTCTCTCTCTCTCTTTCTTTCTCTCTCTCTCTCTCTTTCTCTCTCTCTCTCTTTCTCTCTCTCTCTCTTTCTCTCTGTATGTGTAAAAGGGTCCTGAAAGTGTATAAAACTGGAGTATTTCCAATGTAGCACTTATTTTAAGCTTCTGACTATCTACATTCTCAAATTAGAATTTTGAGGAAGATTGAAGTTCCACTGTTGTAGAGAATCCAGGCACATTACTATTAAATTCAATGTGTGGGTCTTATGAAGATTAATATGTAATCCAAAATAGATGATGAAGAAAGAGTTTAGCTCATTTTTAATCATCGGTTACAATTATTTTGGTACCACTCCTTTTTTAATACCATTATACATAAATATTTCATGTGGAAAGTTGCGTAATATTTGTGGGGTTTTTTTCCTTCATTCGAGTGGCATTTCATCAGACTTGCAAAAGATTCACTCTTATATTGGCATAATGTTCACATGGTTGGGAAGCAAACTTAATCACAGAGCCACACCTATTCTGGTTCAAGTGGAATGAGAAAGCAGCATTACAAGTCAGAGAATTAATAATTAATCCAAGAATATTCCTGATATGGACAGCAGAGAATGAGAACAATCTACTCCTGTGGATTTAATAAAGTATTTGGATAGAAAAAAAATCCAAGGACATTACTGAATGCTTAACAGCCCTTGAAGAAGAATGGAAGGGACAACAACCAAAATGTTGTAACTATCACAGCCGGGATGTAGCTATTAGTTTGAATATAAAAGTGTATAGTAAAGACTGTAATAGTTAAGTGACTATTTCTATAAATAACTGAATGCTGTTTATTACTATTTATACTTGTGTAGGGGCATAGAAGGGGTTTTCATTGTTTGAAATTACTATGCTGGGTTAAATTTTTACTTGTTCTCTGCATATTAATCAAAGTTATTAAGAGAAAATGGAAAGCTGTGTTCCTGTTATTAGCAACACAAGCATGTCCAATTAAGAATCTGAGTCCAGTCACACTCAGTTTGCGCTTCCACACAGCTTCCATTTACCAAATTCACTCACAAGGCATTGGTTGGGCCCAGGTTACAGTAGAAGACACTTACCCAAGGTGCCATGAATATTTTGTAAATATTTTATGTCTTGTAATTACTGTAAGTCATGTGATATATATAATCTTGCTATTAATCAGCATTAACAATTCTGCTGACCCATCCTCCGTAGCAAAATTGCTGCTCCTCCTGCTGAAGAGGATTGGTTTGCAAGAGCTCTATGCTGGTGCCATGTAAAAAGCATGTGTGCTGGCATTATGTAAAAAGCTCTCATGTCCATGCCATGTAATAGCACTTATGCTAGTGCCATATAAAAAGCACCCAGTGAACTCTGTAAAGTAGTCGGCATTAGGAAGGGCATTCAGTCATAGAAACCATGACAAAATAGGTAACTGGTCCAACCCATGCCAGCATGGAAAATGGACATTAAGTGATGTTGATGATGGTATATATATATATATATATATATATATATATATATACACACACACACACACACACACACACACACACACA
>NC_068995.1:36631002-36634063 GCF_001194135.2 Octopus bimaculoides | reverse complement strand
TTCCATTAACTGCTATTTCATTACTGTATTAAATTCCTGAGGTTATTTTTTTGTTTCTTAGGGTCATGTTGTACAGATGCTATTTTGTAGATGTGTTCGAATACAAATTATAATTTGTCCCTACAACAGCATGAAGGGTGAACTTTGTCTAATAGTTGTTTTCTGGTTATATTTAACTAAAATTGTAATCATTCTTAAACTCGAGTTTTTTTTTTTTCTTTTCCTCTTGCCAGTGTGAGATGCAAAATTTTGATGATTTATTATTTTATGAAATATACTTTTTCTTTCTCATTTACTTATGATTAGCTCATTATGAAAAATAATTGTGTGCTGTGGTTTAGCGTTTGTGAAATTACTTAAGGAAATGCACAGGACAGCTAAACTATATTGGTATTTGTGTTGGCATAATTGTAAAGGAATGGACAATATTTTCTTGAAGAATGAAACCATTCTTTTTATGTGAATCTGTTTATAATACTGTTGAATGTTGCATTAATATTTTCATATTGCTATTTTTATAATCAGTATTTCCTTAGTTCTTTTCAATTATTCATGTTGGCTTGAAATTGTGATGAATTTAAACTGTGCTTTTAAAATTTAAAGCTCTAGTTACATTATATAGGCATTCAGTAATTATTACAATTCATAAATCTGTCTATTTTGTTAAGGAAATTGTATAGGTATAATGGATAGGAATTGAACTTACAGACCATTTTTTTAAAGCTCAGTCAACAATGACATTCCTGTAAAATACTCTCAAATAAGTAAGTTTTAATATTTTTGGAACTTTGGATTATGAATTAGGTTGATTCTCTTTAACTTTATGACACTGGTTGGTAATCAACTCTAGAATGTGTGAGAAAGACTTGATGCTTTATAAGTTTGCTATGTTTTTCTAGAATAACTTACATGAATATTGGTAACCTTTCCAGTTCAAAATATCTCATTCTGTGTGTGAGATGCTATAGTATAGTGGTTCTCAAACTTAATAATACCAGTCTCCAACAACACAAAAAAAGGTGAACTTTTCTGATTAAGAAGACAAAAATAGAGTTTGTGTCTATATATTTCCTCTTTCTTCACTATGATGTTGGACAAGTTTTAAATGTTTATAACCATTCAAATTTTACATGGCAATCTGTCTGCTCCCGTTCACCTGTTTTCAATTTTCAAAACCTTCCTTCACCAAGAAACACTGCTATAGTAGACATAAGAATAAGTTAACCCTTAGGAGGCGACAGGACCAATCTGTCAGCGTAAAAGTTGAATGACGGAGAAGATTGTATTAGTTCATTCAATTTTTCATCAGAATATAGAGGGTGTGTAAGATATTTGAGGACGGATTTATGTTTATAAAAAAACATATACAATAACAGATAACCTTATTTATCAAAAGGTGCTATGAAGATAAAAATAAACCTTCTTTTCTATAATGTTATTCAATAAAGCCACCTTCAGCTTCAATAACTGCTTCTATATGAGATCTAAATCATCTACATGCTCGAATCAAGTGGTCCTGGTTCATTCTGGATATTACTTTGACTATGGCAGCTTTCATAAAATCTTTGGTGTTGTGGGCATGTTCATTGACTTCTCTCTCAACAACATTCCACATGTAATAGTCCAATGGATTGAGACCTGGGGAATTAGAAGGCCAAATGTTAGGGGTTATGTGATCATAAAAATTTTCAGCCATCCATTCCTGTGTTATTAGAGCCATGTGCGTTAGTGCAGAGTCTTACCAAAACACATGGCCTTTCATTGCATACACTGTCTATCCAGGGCTTAACAGTTATTTCCAGGACCTCAGTGTAGGTGGCAGAGTTAACTCTAAAATCTTGTGGAAAGAAGTAAGCAGGCATCACATGTCCTTCATTGCTAAAACCATGACAGTTGCAGGAAATTTTGTATGCATAACACTTGGAACTTCAGAAGGGTCTGCACATAAACATCTGTCATTTCTTCTGTTAACTTTTTGATCTTGGTTGAAGTTTTCTCGTTTGAGAAAAACCAAATCAAATCTTCTTCTGCTGGATTTTTTAGTTTGTTTAAGAGCCTTTTAGATCTTATGTAGTGATTTTCTTTTGCTTTTTTGGACAAATTGACCTTTCCTTATCCAAAGGGTTAAAAAAGACGAAAAACATTTGTATGGTATTGAAAAGTATTATATTTATACATAGGTGCAGGTGTGGCTGTCATCATCATCATCATCATCGTTTAACGTCCGCTTTCCATGCTAGCATGGGTTGGACGATTTGACTGAGGACTGGTGAAACCGGATGGCAACACCAGGCTCCAGTCTGATTTGGCAGAGTTAAGGCTCCAGTCTGATTTGGCAGAGTTAAGAAATTTGTGCAGTTAAGAAATTTGCTTCCCAACTAATATGTTCTTTGGGTTGAGTCCCATTATGTTGAGCAAATATCTTCTAAATGACCAGTCTGACCAAAGCCTTGTGAGTGGATTTGTTAGAAACTGAAAAAACCTGTTGTGTGTTTCTTTTCTTTACTTTTTCCTCCTTTATTTGGATAGGATAAGTATTCTTAATTAAGCACAGAATATAAGAACAAACTATTTTGATTTCCAGTTGTATTTCCTTATATATATTTTTTCTGATCCTTTGAATTTTTAATATCTTATAAGATGGGTATACACATTGAGACCTGTAATATTTTATAAAAGTCACTAAATGTAACAAATATAAAAATACTTATCCTGTCTGATTAAAGGGGAAAAAATGGAAAAATATCTTTAAGCATACTTCTGTACTGTTACCGCTTTTATTTTATTTTTTACCTATCTTTGATTTGCATGGATTCTTAATCCCTATTCAAATTATATATATATGTGTGTGTGTATACACATTTATTCTTTTATTTTTATTTGTTTCACTCATTTGACTGTGGCCATGCTGGAGCACCATCTTTAGTTGAACAAATCAACCCCAGAACTTATTCTTTGTAAGCCTAATGCTTAGTCTATCAGGATCTTTTGCTGACCCGCTAGGTTATGGGGACGTAAACACACCAACATCGGTTGTCAAGCGATAGTGGGGAGACAAACA
>NC_068995.1:36627128-36630902 GCF_001194135.2 Octopus bimaculoides | reverse complement strand
ATATATATATATATATGAAACACACATATAAACAAGTACGGAGTGTTAGGTGTGATGTACGGAAATTGAATATTGAGAAGAAAAGTCGTCTGAATTTTGGAAAAAAAAATCTTTATTTCTTCATTATTATTAGTGCTGCTATTCCTTTCTCTCTCTCTCTCTCTCTCTCTCTGTATATATATATATATATGTATATATATATATATATATACACACACGATGGGCTTCTTTCCGTTTCTGTCTACCAAATCTACTCACAACGCTTTGGTTGGCCTGGGTCAGTAGTAGAAGACGCTTGTCCAAGGTGCCACACAGTGGGACTGAACCTGGAACCATGTGGTTGGTAAGCAAGCTACTTACAACACGGCCACTCCTGCGCCTTGTGTATGTATACACACACACATGTGTAAGTATACACATATATGTGTATGTATACACATACACACGCATACACATATTTACACGCACACACGCACGTATATTTACACACACACAGAGGAGGGGGAATAATACCGAAGATAGAGTAACATGCCTTTTTATTAAAGCTTTCGCTGCTTTGATAAAAACAAAAAAGTACACACACACGCACATACACACACGTATCCATGTGTGTGTATCAGTTTGTTTCCTCCACCGTTTGACATCCGGTGCTGGTTTGTTTACGTCCCCGTAGCCTCACGGTTCGGCAAAAGAAGCCGATGGTATAACTATTGGAATCGATTTATTAGACTAAATTTTGGAAAGCAATGCCTCAGCGTGGCTATAGTGCAAAGACTGAAATGAATTAAAAACGAAAGATAGATATACACGACATTCTTCAAATTAAATTTTAGTCTTGTCAATTTAGTCAGCTAGGTCACGTGATTATTTGTTCTGAAGTAGCGAATGTGGTTGGTGGTGTTAGTGATGAGAGTTACGTCCCCCTGTATATTCACATGAGGATTTGCTCTGCAGCGGAAGTTGTCAGAATGGAAGCGAAAATGGCAGCTGTAGACAAAAACAATTTACCTTATGCATTACCTGATCTTTCGGCGCTTACGGAAGCTGAAAAGCTTCAGGTAATGGCAGTTGTACAGCGAGCCAAGGTAAGTTAAACCGAAGAATATCATTATCTTATTCGATTAGTATAAATTATTTCTTATCAAAGGGTAAATAATACCGTACTGTAATTTTCTTTCTCTCTCGTATGAATTTTTCCCGTTCAGTGTAAGATTCTTTTTACGGTCTATTTAATATCACTTGTTTTTATTTTATTTATAAACATTGATAATGTTATTATTTTTGGTATTATCTTTTGTTTTGCTTTTTTTTTCGACCCATTCATATTAGTTGATTGCTGGTAGCTATGATCATTCTGTGGCACTCATTATTAATACACACTCCTTTTGTCCAGTACTTACGAAACGAGTAATTTATAATGTATAAATTGCTTGATAGAATTCTTTGAAAGCTAAATGCGTAAATCAAATCTTTGGTGATGATATCTCCAACTGTTTGTTATTCTCCATGGAATGTTGTGCCCCTCCTCCACCTCGATGTCTCTCGCAGACAGCAAGTTGCTGTCAACACATTAAAAAGTGGCGTGATTACGAGTGCAAACATAAATTTTACAATGTTTCATTATTCCACTAACTTTTTACCAATTGTCCAATACTTCTAAGTTCTCGTTTATTTTCTGCTTTACATTTTGAACTGTCACATTTATTCGCAACTTAGTTTTTGTTTGAAGATAAATTTTAGTACCGTAGCTAATTTATGTATTGAGAAGTCAGATGTTTACTTCATGGTATCCTATTGGAAGTTATAGCCCTATGAAATCATCATAATTTCTATCACCACACTACTACTACTTCGGTTATTGGTCGTGAAAATATTTTTTTTATCGCTTTTTTTCTCATGCATATTTTCGTTGTTTATTTGCACTACACAACTTGCGATATAATTCTTAGTCTACTTATATCGATGCGCTCCACTTGGTACTCTTCTCTTTCATATTAGTCTTCTGCTACGATCTACTCTCACACACATTTCTTTCTCTATTTTTTTTTCCTGTGTATTAATGTTATTGTAGCTCTTACTGCTGATCGTGCAAACCGATTATCAAAGACGTTCTGTCCGTGACCATCTCGTAATATAGTGCATTTGCATCTTTTTTTTTATAAAGACGTTAGTGTATGATCTGAGATAATGTTGCTGCTGTTTCTAGCAGTCGAGCTACCACATAGACGCTTTCATTGGTTTTGACTAATAGTGTTTATTTATTCAGTTTAGACGGAAACTGGCACTGAATAGCACAACAGACTGTCTAGTCTCTCAGCTTTAGTAAATCCATTCATTCATTATAAAACACATCACTTTTCTTTCTCTCGCATATTTCATTATCTACAGATTACCACAAAACTTTTCTTATTAACAATTAAATTTGATAAAATCCAGAGGATTAGTTATTTGATAATCAAAATATACTTTTGTTTTTACACTTATTTAACGATTGAAATTAAAGGGAAACTTCATTACCCTAGTTTTTGTGCCGCTAGGCGTTTTTAGTATATTGTTTAGTGGTAAGCAGTTGAGTTTAATTAACATCTATACTTTCTAATATCACTACTTACTAATTCTTTAATGAAACTGTCAGTGTTGATTTGTAGTGAACATGGATTATTGATGTTAAATTAAATAACTGCAATAAACGTAGCGTGAAATATTTCACTGTAATCTGTGTGTAATATGATTACCCATAAAGGAAGTTATTGCTGATTATTTTTGAATGCTTCAACTTTAGATGACTGATCTAAGAAATGAGTCATTAATTCTTGAGAATACTTTTTTCTTTTTGTAGATTGTGACTAAGTGAATGCTATATTCAATTTATTTACATATTAATTACAGCTGTCAGTTGTTGAACTGAGAAGGACTTTTAGCCATTCAGTAATTTCTTTTTTGTAGTCTTTGAACTGGTTCAATCAACAATCTCTTCCCCGTTATCTCTAAAGATTTAGAGGCCCCGTTAAGAATTGAACTTGCAACATGACAATTAGGAACAGATTGAATGAACTGGAAACTGATTGGCTAAAATTATGTACAAATCAAAATAAATAGTACAAAGAATTTCTAGGAAATTTATTTCGTATAAGGAACTTCAATCTTGTATCTGTTACTTGTTTCAGTCGGTCATGCTGGGGCAGCACCTTGAAGAATTTTTAATCAAATGAATCGACTCCTGTGCTTTTTTTTTAAAGTCTAGTACTTATTCTATCGGTCTCTTTTGCCAAACCACAAAGTTACGGTGACAAACACACCAGCACTGGTTGCCAAGCGGTGGTGGTGGTGGTGGTGGGAGACAAACACAGGTACAAAGGCACACACACGACTTCTTTCAGTTTCTATCTACCAAATCCACTCAAAAGGCTTTGGTCAGCCTGAGGCTATAGCAGAAGATACTTGCCCAAGGTGCCACACAGTGGGACTGAATCCTGAACTGTGTGGTTGGGAAGCAAACTTCTTTCCACACAGCAACACCTGTGCCTATGCTCTAAAATATTTCAAAAATAATTTTACAATAGGTATTCAGTAACAAAACTATTGTTCAACAGAACTACATGTATGGTGGTTCAATAAACCAGTGCTGTTAAAGAGTATTCATTCATAAAGCATATTTCTAAATTAGTTTTGTACTTAGCATATTTATTTGTTTACTTGAGTACAGTGTAATCCTGAATATAATGTGACCTTCTGTTTTTTATATTAAAAATTTTTTTTTTTTTTTTTTTTTTT
>NC_068995.1:36626125-36627045 GCF_001194135.2 Octopus bimaculoides | reverse complement strand
CACAGGTGTTCAACTTATGCAAGCAAGGTAAAACAAATGCTTACTATATGTTCAATGGACATTTAGCAAATTATTATTTTTTTTTTTTTTTGCAATTATGAAATGAAACAGTAATATGTATAAATTTGCATAGATATGAATATTTATATAATTATAAATAAATGTAGATTATATCGGTATAGATAAATATAATTTTGAGGGGATTCAGTATTATTCAGTATTATTTGCTAGTTAATTGCAACAACAAATGTATGCTGTACTTGTATTTAGGGGAAGATAGAGAATATAAATCAGTTTTGTTAATAATTAACATTTAATAAGTACATTCATAGTACAACTCTATCATACTAGTTTAAGCAGTCATGCACTATGTTGTCAAACCATTTTTATAGTATTCTAAAGGATTGGAAATCAATCTCTGATTGTTTGTGCATTTACAAAGGATTAACAGAATTAGTAGATCAGTTATGTTAATTACCTGACCTAATTAACTCTAAAGGTAGTTCATATTAAGCGCAGAGGCTCTGATTTGATGAATGATTTAAAACATTTCTGTTTGTATAGAGGATATACCTGTTTACATTTAACAAACTTTACTGGGCATCTTAATGACACTTGCATCATACATGAATGGGATACTTTATGAAAGTAACTGTAGCTAGATAAGTTAACATGGTACTCTATTGCCTAAAATATCAGTGCTTGAATTCTCCCTCTAATGCAGTGTTTCTCAACCTTTTTACCCTTGCATAACACTTAAAATAAATTGCATGTCTCAAAGAAACCCTGCACAAAAAAACTATATACTATATCTTTCTCAATTATTTTTCATCGTAGTTCATGTGGTAAATATATCATATATATATATATATATATATATATATATATATATATATGGCGGTTATATTTTTTGATAACAT
>NC_068995.1:36620089-36626115 GCF_001194135.2 Octopus bimaculoides | reverse complement strand
TATATATATATGTCGGTTATATTTTTTGATAACATAATATGTTAGATAGGATGATGTCTATATTACAATAACCAATATGTTGTGCATGTATAGTAATATTATGATCATGAAATTAGCATTAGCTTATCTCACTCTTTCACGTGGAACCCCTAGGAACCTTTTGTGGAACCCTAAGGTTCTGGTTGAGAAATGCTGCTCTAATGTATTTAGTATTTACTGACTCAATCTGCCTAGCTCTAAATTGATATGGGGAGGTGTTGACATTAGTAGGCTGGAAGTTTGCAGTGCAGAGTTCAAATCTTAATGGGCTTATACATATGATAAACCAAGTTTATCACATCATTATATTAAAATAGCTTTAACGTAATAACTGCTTGACAGAATTGGGGAAACTAAAAGTGGGTTGTATATGTTTTTTTGTGTTTTTTATATGATTACTTAACCCTGTGTGGTTAAAACATTTTATGAATGGAAAGTGGATTCGAGTTGACATAGAAAAATTAAAAGCATGAAAGTGTTTTTAGCTGAACAAAAGATCAATATAGTACACTTGTGTAGTAATGTTATGACTAAGTGAAAGTCGGCAAGCTGCCAGAATCGTTAGCATGCCAGGCAAAATGCTTAGCGGCATTTCATCCATCTATATGCTCTGAGTTGAAATTCCACTGAGGTCAACTTTGCCTTTCATCCATTCATGGTCAATAAAATAAGTACCAGTGGAGCACTGGAGTTGATAATCAACTTATTCCCTCTCCCCAAATTGCTGGCCTTGTATCAAAATTTGAAGCCACTATTATGACTAAGTGGCTGAATTAGTGAGTGAAACAACCAAGTGAAGAAAATTCTACTTTCTACAAAATAACAGAGGCAGGACTAAAAGACTAGGTGAAACAGTTTAGTCACTTGGTCGGTAGTTACATCATTATAAATGGTAATGAAAGTAAATATTTGTGTCATGTCAGGCACTAGTGTGATAAAGTTCTTTGTTTCCTCACTGTTATATATTTTGAGATGTCCAATGAAGTTAATCAGCCCTATTAAGATCAGATACTTATTCCTATTGGTTATACAAATGAAAAGAAAGAATCAAGTATTCTGCTTGACAGTCATCAGGTGTAAAAATTCTTCCAGGTACTTCAAATCAACAAAGTGGTTAGTTCTGGAAGTTTTCCAGACCACTTTTGAGCTACATTTTATTGCCTCTAATTCTTCAATATTTTGTTTGTTTGGAATGTACCCCAACCTATGGAAGTTCACAACAGTGTGTTCCATCTCCCAAACTAACTAATGTCTTTTATTTTGTTAACTATCAATCTCTCAAACTCACTTTCAGCATCTCAAAGCTAATGCATGTAATCATAAACAACCCCAAATATACTTTTGTAATTAGTTAAAATCTACAAAAAATAACCACTGAAGTGTGTCTGGCCAATATACTATGCTCTCTTTCGAAGTTGCATTTTAGGAGACACAGGAAGGATCAGTCTTAATGTAAACTCCTATTTATGTACATAATATATTTAAAACCATTATTCACCAATACACCATCTAATTGTATCTGTTTGCTAAGTCAAGCAATACAATATTTGGAAACCTCAGCTTTAACCCTTTCGTTACCAACCCTGCTGAAACCGGCTCTGGCTCTGTAGTACAAATGTCTTGTTTTCATAAGTTTTTAATTAAAATCTTCCACTAAACCTTAGTCATAATTTATATTCCTAACACTAGCTGAATGATAACTAAGTTATTTTACTAAATTCTTTGTTACATTTAAAGTAATTGAAAGAAACACAGAGCATCTCAAAATAAATACAGTAACGAAAGGGTTAAGCATTACCTCCTGCATAAGTTCCTTTCCTCACTTAGTGCATAGCCCTTTCTTTAAAAGTATTTACCTTAAAAATACTCTACCCCAATATTACATTGCATTGAAAAAAAAAAAACTCATAGTACTGTTTTTATAAACTACTCCAAAGGCCATGCTCCTTGTTTGAACTTGCTTTTCTCATTTAATGCCACCCCTGATTAAATATACTTCATGTGACATCTGGGAGAAGCCTATTTAATTAGAGGTAGCCTCTAATTAAATACTCACACTGTCTCTCTAATCACCTTTAAACACTTTCTTTTCTAACCTCAACTCCTTACCTGCTTATGTTTCCTTGTCAAGCATGAAGTTGTAACAATTCAAGTCAAACATTAACTATATTAATTAATCTATTTATCTAATTAAGGTTCTTTGGCTTACTACATTCAGTATGCTGGTGCCCACTTTACCATTAACTATATTGTTTTAATTATCTTACTTTCCAAGTTTAACAAAATAAAGTATTCTATGTTTATGTCTATACATTTGAAATTTTTGTAAAATCAGGCATTTTGCCAGTGAGATTGTGTAAGGTTTGTGTCATACTTTAGAGATTATTTACAACTTTTAGTAGGCTGATTTCTCTTTATTTCATTATTCTTTCATTATTTTGTCTGCTTTCCGTACTGGCATTTGTTGGATGGATTGTCACAGTCCAAATCAACCCCTATTCAGAGTTACTGCCTTTTAAAGGTTGGAGGACCATTTCATTCTGGTACCTTTCATTTGGCAGGGTTTTGATGGCTGGATACCCTTCCTTAAAGCACTTTGTAGTGTACATAGTGCATTTCATTATGGCTCCAGCACTAGTAAGATTGCCTTGTTCACCTACAAGAATGAAGTCCTTTCTACTCAAGGCTTCCCCTATCTCCATTCAAAGCAAGCATGACTGAAAGGGTGAATAGATGAATATGGGTGTGGTAGATGAGCCAATAAATAGAATGGAAAGGGAGGATGTAATACAGGGGTCCATAGGGACCCTGTGGGTCCACAGATGCAATGTAATAAATTGGGGGTCCATGGTAATTTTTCAGGTGCTATGAAAAAATTGCGCTTCAGACAGTAAAGTTTATGTGCAATAAATTGGTTACACATCCTTATTACACAAAACATTTGCACAATTTTTATACAAAGTCCTAATATTTAATTATAAAAATATAAGATCTTTTTAAACATTGAATAGCTATGGGGGTCGACCTAAGCAAAATAGGAGTCAAAGGGATCCTTTGGTAAAAAATGGTTGAGAACTGCCTATCTAATAGAAGAGAGAATGTGATAAATAGTTATGTGTTGGCAAGGAAACAGAGGCAGAGAAGGAGTTATAGTGGTGATGCTGGCTGGTGCGGTTTTGTGGCTTGCTGATATGCCGAGAGAGATCCAGTGAGTCCCTAACTGGTTCCCCAATCTTAAAGATGTAATGTGAATGTGTAATGATGGTGTGGTAGTGATGCTAGCTGGTGAGGTGGTCTTCCTCAGTACTTCATGGTAGACAATATTTTGTGTGTATTTCACATCACGTTTTTGGCCTTGTCTGTTATCCCATTTGAGTGTTAGCTCTTAATTTGATATTGTTCATAGCTCGTGCTCTTGAAAATGTGACATATAATTGGCCATGAGAAAATACCACTTGAGGTAAATGTATTCCAACTTTTTCAAATGTTTGCCCTTGAGCCTTATTAATTGTCATTGAATATGCAAGTCGAAGTGGAAACTGAAGTCTGTTTAGTGTGAATGGAATATTTGCATCACTTGAGCTTCCTGTGTCTCCTAAGTTTAATTCTGGGAATTAGAACTGCACGACCTTTGTTGGGGCCTGTTACCAGTGATACCTCTACACAATGTTCATGAAGTCTTTGCACTTTCATGTGAGTTCCATTACCTAATCCTTGACTGATTGAAAGATTTCTTAGCAACATTATAATAGCCCCTACTTTTAAGTTGAGGCGATGAGGAGGCATACTGGATGGAGTGAGTGAGTTTATGAATTCAAATAGGAAGTTCTGAACCTCCTCTTAATTATTGCAGGACACTGAAACTGTGCTTAAGTACATTTTAAGTGCCTCTGGTATAATATTAAGAACTTTTTCATTTATTGCAAGACTGTCAGAATTTTTAGGAGATAAAATTACTCGTTTTTCCATTTCTTCTGGTGTGCAGTTGTTGAAAATTTCTGGGAACAAATGTACAAATTGAAATGCAAAAGCACAAAATAATGAATGGATTTATGAATGAAAATTTGGTTATTACGTTTATTTCCACCACGCGACACTTATTATTTCAAACATGTTTTAACTAACCTAAACTATGCACACACACAAATACATTCATATATATGTATATGTTTGGAGTTGTAGCTGTAATTCAAAGAGGCCAGCCTTGTCATATTCTGTGTGAGGCTGAATCTCCCGGAGAGCTACGTTAATGTTATGCATGTCTGTGGAGTACTCAGCCATTTGTGAGTTAATTTTATCCTTGTGTGGTAATGAAAAGTGAAATTGACAGCCAATATTTGCTGTGTCTATGTATCTATCTATGAACTTTTCTTTGGATTTATGTATCTACTCTCTCTCTCTCACTTTCTCTCTTTCACTTCCTCTGTGTCACTCTTCTCTCCTGCTTTTGATTTAACAATGTGCATACATATCTCACTGTCTCTTCCACTCTCTTTCTCTCTCTCTCACTCTTCCGTCCTCTCTGAAACATTTAAAAACATAAAACGAACACCATCACTACTCACTGTCTCTTTCACTCTCTCACTCTCACTTCCTCTCTGTCCTTCTCTCTTTCGCTTTGCCACTTCTTTGAAGTAAGTGTGATGCACACAACAGGTTTGTACAAAAACAAAAATCATATTAATATTATTGATAATACCAACAACAACAACAGTATGTTCGATACATTATTATGCATTTTTCAAGCTTATCTTCAAATTAACTACATTTTGCTTCTGTGTTAAAGAAATTACTATGTTGTTACTCAACCCACTACAAATAGCAGTTACATCTTCCACAAATTAATCCCCACCATCTTAAAAAAGGCACTTTGGATAATGGTGGATGAGGGCAGAAAAGCTGATCCTGGCTGGAATGCTTTTGATAATAATTCACTCAGGGTTGATTTGGTGGGGGTGCAGGGCTAAACAACATAAACAGATGGTCCCACAAACCTAATCTTAGGGGCCATTTTACTTTCAAGTTCTTTTATCTTCTAATTGTTTTAGTTATTGGGTTGTGGCCATGCTGGGGCACTGCCTTGAAGGCAATAATCAAACAAATGAACCCCAGTCCTTTTTTTTTTAAACCTTGTACTTACCAGTTTCTTTTGCCAAACTCCAAAGTTATGAGTGATGTAAACAAACCAAAACAGGTTGTTTAGGGGTGGTAGGGAACAAACACTGATGCCCATGCACACAAACACACACACACAATGGGTTTCTATCTACCAAATCCACTCACAAGGCTGTGGTTGGCCTGGGGCTATAGTGGCTGATACTTGCCTAAGGGTGCTGCATAGAGGAACTGAACCCTAGACCATATAGTTGGGAAGCAAACTTTTCAGCCACACAGCTTCTCCTACAACTATCATGCATTTTCTATAAAGATGCATATATTGAGTTTTATTGAAGATGAGTAGTTGCACTTTAGGTACCAATCATAGTGAAGTGACATGGAAACTAATTGAATGTAATAAGCAAATAGCTTCAATCAATACTTGAAAAATGTATGATGCTAATTAATTTTTTTTTTTTTACTCTGCTCTTTTTCCATTAAGATTTTGTCTCTTAATAGTAAGGAAGAGTCTCTTGTAAACAACTCTTGGACGCTGATTCATTCATTTATCTATTTTTCTCTCTCTCACAGATTTTAAATAGATCTCCAATAGCTGTTTGTTTCTTAAAGACTTTGGTTGATTGTTAGTCTCCTTTCACTTGATTCAGTCTTTTGACTGTGGCCAAGCTGGAGCTCTGCCTTGATGGGTTTTGTTGAACAAATCAATCCCAGTACTTATAAGCTTGGTACTTATTCCTATCAGTCTCTTCTTGCTGAACTGCTAAGTTATAGCAATGTAAACAAACCAACACCAGTTGTCAAGCAGTGTAAAAACAAAATGCACACATATGTATATATATATATATATATATATATATATATATATATAT
>NC_068995.1:36610212-36619655 GCF_001194135.2 Octopus bimaculoides | reverse complement strand
TATATATATATATATATATATATATATACATATATATAAAGAGAGAGAGAGAGAGAGAGAGATAATTATATATGTCCAACCCATGCCAGCATGGAAAACAGACATTAAATGATTATGATGAGAGAAACTCATACAATGGGCTTCTTTCAAATCCACTAACAAGGTTGTGGCTGGTTCTGAGCTATAGTGAGAGACACTTGCCCAAGGTGCCACATAGTGGGACTGAACCCAAGACCACATGGTTGGGAAACAAGCATCTTGCTACACCTTCACCTAAAGCCATGTCTCTTTAACATTATTTACTGATGTTTGCAGATCATTTCCAATTTTGTTTCATTCTATTAAAATATGTTCATTTACATACACTTTGTGGCAGATGTTAGCTTTTCTATATGTTTATGTTTTCATGTTTAACTGAATTGCTTTTGTTAAGTAATAATGGATGGTAAATTGGCTGTTCTCTAAAATGCTGAAATAACCACAGGATATATTTATAGTAAATAGAACAGTTGTCAGGATATAATTTTGTTGGTAGAAGGGAATTGATAAAAAAACTCTACTGTAAAGGCCATCAAGTTTTATCTACTATAGAAATGCGTGTGTGTAATTTATTTATAGACAGATAGATACACACATGTACATGGTAAAAGTAGTTGGAGTGTTATTTGAATGTCATTGAAAAACTGCTTCTGGCTTACTGTAATTAACTATTTGTACTTTCATTCCTTGATTAATTTAAATTTTTCTTTTCTTTTATTATATTTCTTACTCTTATTAGACCTTTTATGCACTGAGTGATTACTTTAATGAATAAAGATAGTTTCTTGTGTTGGTTAATTTAGCATTCACATTACTTTATCAAATGTAATGCTTATTTATTGGCATTGTTTTGAATTTATCCTGCTTTAACTTGTAGCTCCAAAATTTCGATGGTGTGATTTTAAAAATGACATTGTAGGATAGGTGTGAAAGGCTGGTTCTGGCCAGTTAGAACATAAACAGGTAGAATAATTAGACCAGATATGGCTGTCCAAGATTTCGATGATGTGATTTTAAAAAGGACATTGTAGGATAGGTGTGAAAGGCTGGTTCTGGCCAGTTAGAACATAAACAGGTAGAATAATTAGGCCAGATATGGCCGGTTTAAATGCTACTGTGTTATAGCTTTTCTTTTTATACCAGCTTTACTAATCATAAACAGAACTTGTGTTCAACAAAGGCTAAATTCATATTTAATTCTTTCAGCTTTTAATGATTAGAAAACTAGTTAAATTTTAGGCTTATCAAGATTTTGGAGGAGTTTGGGAAAATATCTATAACTTTATATATTGGTATATTATGTTGGTGTTGCTGACCAACTGAAATCACATGAAATTTTAGTTTAAATCTGACCACTTTAGTACAGGTACAGTTATTTGTTATGTAGTATTTGTCAGAAATTTTGAAAGAATTATTTATCTATAGTTTCTTATAGTGATTAATATATGGTTCAAAGTTAAGGTGTATTAAACATTTATACACCTTAAAGGTTTTCTCTTGTAAGTAGCTACTATATTTAAGGTATAGTGTTACAATTAGTAGATTTCTGAGTCTAGTTTTATTGCATAAGCTATACAAGCATTGCACTTTGATTGGTTGTATCTTGGAATTTTAGTGAAGAATTATAAAAAAAGTTTCATTATTAAAAGACAAAACTTGATTTTTAAAGCTGAATTCTCTTTATTGACATTGATAGATAATTGATAACGAGTGTTTGTTCCTAGGTTGTGTGCTGAGAGTTAATGTAATTAATTAACTAATGAAAAAAATTAAGAAGTAGACATAATGGAAGAAGTCAGCATAACGCAAAAAGAAATTAGAAATGATAATTATTAACAATTTTGGTACTGACCTACCTGAATCTGCCCTGATTCTATGATGCAAACTCCCTGTTTCGATATTCTCTTAATTAAAATTTTCCATTAGAATTTCAGGCTAATTTGTTGCAAGCATCAGCTTATCAAGCTATTTTAATAAATTCTTTATTTTCAATTTCAAGATTTGTAGAAACCAAGCTGTGTATTTCAACAGAAATATAGTAAAAGTGTTAATGTAAATTCCAAAATCCATGAGAATATTTTTACATTTAAAAAAAAATTCAAGTTTAAATTTCTTTTGAATTTTATTTTTGGTTGTTTCCCAATGTTTTGATGAGTTGTCTTAGCTTTTGATTAGAGGAAGTATTGTTGTTGGCACTCCGTCGCTTACGACGTCGAGGGTTCCAGTTGATCCGATCAACGGAACAGCCTGCTCGTGAAATTAACGTGCAAATGGCTGAGCACTCCACAGATACGTGTACCCTTAACATAGTTCTCGGGGATATTCAGCGTGACACAGTGTGACAAGGCTGACCCTTTGAATTACAGGTACAACAGAAACAGGAAGTAAGAGTGAGAGAAAGTTGTGGTGAAAGAGTATAGTAGGGTTCGCCACCATCCCCTGCCGGAGTCTCGTGGAGCTTTAGGTGTTTTCGTACAATAAACACTCACAACGCCCGGTCTGGGAATTGAAACCGCAATCCTATGACCGCAAGTGCGCTGCCCTAACCAGTGGGCCATTGTGCCTCCACAGAGGAAGTATATCAAGTAAAAATACAACTCAGTGTCAGCCCATATTCTCTTTCTATTCGGATAAAGCAAAACAGTATGACAGCAACTAATTATCTACTACTAAAAATTAACACTGAAACTGGTCTCTTCTAATTTGATCATAATTATTTGAATTACACCTAAGTATTTCATTTGTATTGGTTTAAAAAGAAAACTGACGAAAGGTAGAAAGGTGAAGGTGAATAGGTAGAGGATTAGTATTATAGATAACTTGCCCTATCTTCAAGTAAAAGTAGAAATTCAAACAAAGACATTATGCAGCATTAATGCCAAGATGGTTTTATTCCTTTAAATCACAGAATGTGAAAATCTGTTCTGTTTGTTGGGCAGTAAAAAAAAAGATGCATATAAAAAAAAAAGCTTCAGTTTCTATTTTAAGAACTTGTTTAATGATGGGTTGTTAATTATAGAAATGATCTCACTATTTTCTGAAGTTCGTTAATGAAACGTATGTGTGTATTTGTATATATATATATATATATATATATATATATCATCATCGTTTAACATCTACCTTCCAAGTTGGCATGGGTTGGATGGTTTGACTGGAGCTGGCCAAGCAGAAGACTGCACCAGACCTCTGTGTCTGTTTTGGCAAGGTTTTCATGGTTGGATGCCCTTTCTAACACCAACCACCCAGCAGAATGGACCATATATATATATGAGAACTTGTAAACAAACTTATATGGGCTGGTCTCTTACCTTAATGGTTCAGAGTGTTCAACTGGAATTTAAGAGGTATAAGGTTTGATTTTCCGTCTTCTAAAGGATATTTACCTGATTTTCTAACCTGTCTTCAAAGCTGTTCTGCATTCAAGTATTCTTTTATTTTCTGTATTTATATATTTATTAAGCTTTTCAAGAAAAGGGGTGTTAGTGATTTTGAAATTTTGGCCTGTTGGCTACAGTCTGATAAAAGCAAGTAGGCTAAAACATTGAAGTCATTGACATCCATTTTGTTATAAAAGCATAATAAACATGTACTTTACTAAAAAGCTTTGAATAGGTTTCCATTTTAATGTTAGATCGTTTTTGTTATAACACAAAGACAAACGTGTGTGTTTGTATGTGTGTGTGTGCGCACAAAGAAGAAGTTATTGAAACCAGGGATAATAATGCTAGCAGCAATGCTTAAGAAAGGCGCTCTAAGCAATTGCAATAATTACGGAATAAATCTGCTGTCTGTTTCTTACAAACTGTTCTGCAGTGACCTCCTTTACCTGCCTAAAGAAGGAGGTTAATGAAAATCTATGACAGGAACAGGTGGGATTCAGAAATGGAAGGTTGTGCAGTGAACAAATTGTCATGTTTGGCAACATTGAATCATGAGTTTGAAAAGCTGTATTTGGTCAACTTTGACTTAAAGAAGGTCTTCAACAATATGCAAAGTAAATCTCTATGAAAAATTGTCATGTTGTGTAGAGTCCCCATCCACTACATCAACACCATGAGATAAATTGAAAGTATAGCACTTGATGTAAATGTTTGAAACCAGTGTAATAGCAAGTGTACGAAGTTCACCAAACTGCTTTGTCGATAACAAAGGATTTCTTTTTTGATGTATTTCTAGTAATGGTCAAGAACAATATGATTATGGTCTGTTTAATGTATGTTGTTAATTAATTTAAGTTTGAAACAAATATGAAGGTAAATACTAATTAAAGATGGAAATTGATTTCAAGTTTTTGTACAAGACCAACAATTTTGACCTTCAGTACTCAACTGGTACTTATTTTATTAATCTCAAAGGGATGAAGGGCCAAATTGACTTTGGTGGAATTTAAACTTAGGACATGAAGAGGGATGAAATACAGCTAAGCATTTCATCTGGCATGCTAATGATTCTGCCAGCTCACTGCCTTAATTAAAGATAGAAATGTCCAATTTCAATTAAAGATAGAAACTGGACATTGACTGTAATGAACGAGTGAAAATATATCAGAAATTAGTGGTTCACTTTGCAGACGCATGGTTTTGGATTCAGTCCTACTGCATATGGCTTTTTAGGCAAGTGTCTTCTACTATAGCCCCAGGCCGATCAAAGCCCAATGAATGAATTTGGTTCCAGTGACAGGAACAGGTAAAAAATAGAATTGTTAATTGTGCATTAAAATGTCTCATCAATGAAATGTCATAGGATGAAGACACCTGTTTAAAGTATTATGAAGATAACATTAAAGTGATGAGCAGCTATGCTTTGTATGCCTTATTTGTAAGCCTCAGCAGTTAGATCTTGAATACTTTTGATGATTGAGTGAAGCAGCACTTAGATCGAAAAACTTCAGCGAAAGCAAACTATGTACAGAGTTGTCTTCCATACTTCTTAATGGAAAGAATAACTTTTATCAACTGATGTTTTTGAATTGTATATTTGAATATAGCTGTTTTTTAATGTTGTCATACATTAGATATAGTTTAGATTACTTGTACATTGATAGGTTGTTTATATTTTTGCATAGATGTAGTCTGTCTGTTTATTTGTAAAACTAGTAACAATAATTGCCTCTAGAATTCGGTTTGTTTTAAGTTTTTTTTCCTGCTTAATTTTTGTTCTCATATTGAATTACTTTCAGCATCTATTGGCTTCATATATATTCTTAAAGTTTTACATAACCAATAGAATAAAATTTGGTTTGATACTTCCACGTAAACAAGAATACTCTGGAGGCTTAAATGTGGGATTTTATTTATGGACCATTCTAAATGAAATCTTTTTTTTTTTTTTTTTTGCAGGAGTTTGAAACTGTAGAAGAACGAAACCGACGGTAATTATAATTGGTTCTTTATTACTTGCTTTAGTGAAAGGATATCAAGAGAACTTATTGTGATGTCAGCAGTAATGGCTGGTATTTCTTTACATCGTGGCTTTTATTTGTTACAGACTCATTTCCTTGACCATGAATATGTATTGAATTACTGGGTCAACTCTGGGCAAGGCATTATGCAAGGCACTAGTCTCTTCCTGCTTCACTTCAGGTCAATTTGTCATTATACAAGGTGGTATCAAAAGGTTCCTGGACTAGTTATGTTTAATAAAAACTAACTTATTCACCCAAGCTTTTATATCATCTTCGAAATAGTCACCTTGTGCAGCAATATACCAGTCCTACATTCCTGCTACTTTTGGAATTCAGCCTAGAAGTCGTTTTCTGTAAGCAAGTTGAGGACCTTCTGTGATTTGCTCTGGATCTTGACAACAGTGTTAAAATGGCAACCTTTGAACTACATTTTCATCTTCGGGAAGAGATAGAAGTCCACAGGTACTAAAGCTGGTGAATAGGGCGAGTGTGGAAGTGATACAATGTTGTTTTTGGCAAAAAACTCACAGGTGAGGAGAGCTCGGTGACTGGGTGCATTGTTGTCGTGAAGAATCCAATTCTTTGTGCTCCACAGATCCGGTCGTTTTTGCCGAATATCCTCTCTCCAATGCTTCAAAGCCTCACAGTAGAACTCTAGATTGATGGTCTGATTCTGGGGGACAAATCCTTGATATGCAATACTGTCGATATCGAAAGAAATGATGATTAGGCTCTTCTTCGGTCATGTAGATGAAGGCCTCTTTCATCTTCCATTGTGACGTCTGCTGCTTCATCTCAGGGTTGTACCTGTAGACTCAACTCTCATCACCAGACCAGTGATGATCTTTGACATGAAAGATGGGTCATCAGTGGCACACTGACAAAGATCTTGACAGACTTTGACATGATGATCTTTCTGCTCTGGTCAGCAGGCAGTGGACAAACTTGGCAGAGACATGCTGCATGTTCAATTTAGATGTTAGGATAGCTTGCATGGACCCATACAACAGACCAACAACGTCAGTAATGTCATTCGTTGTCCTCAGACAATCCTCATGCACAAGCTGATGAATTTTCTCCACCTTTCCAGGGGAGACATTCATGGCAGGGCTTCCAGACTGTTTGTCATCTTCCAGGGATGTTCCTCTACTTTTGAAGTGCCTGTGCCATTAAAAACATTGCATCCAACCAATTGCCTTGTTGCCGTAAGCTTGCCAAAGCATGCTCAATGTCTCTGTAGCAGACTTCCCGAGTTTAACACAAAATTTCATGTTGGCTCTTTGTTCCAACTTCCTGTCTATGATGAAATTGCAGACTACAGCATACCCATGATCACAAAAACAAATTTCACAACTTGCAAAATAGATCCAGTGATGTCAATACACTGCGTCACGAAGGTCACTGCTTGCATGCTACCATGTACAGCCATCTGTTGTCGCACCACAGAAACAGTTTGGGAAATTTTGATGCCACCTCATAATTTTTAAAATGCCACATATTTTTACAAATATATGCTATGTTCACTGTCTAGCTGTAGCATAACAGGATGGGAGAGGTAATGAGGGAGGGGTCAAGGGGAACACAGTCTACCCCAAGTGGTGTTTTTATAGGGCAGCACTGTATAAGCCTGTATAGGTTTGAGGAAGGATACCAGCAAACTATAGGGCTCAGTACATACTCTAGCTACCTCACAGCTATCAAACTGAAAATTTGGCAGCAATCGATGGTTTGTTCAGTGCCAAATGTCAAATTGAATGGTAACAGATCATTTAGGTTGTCTACTACAATTCTGTAGCATTTCCCTTCGGGAGCATTAAGTCTTGGCAGTTTGCACTTGGCAGGTTTTGTTTTCTATCAAAATTTCAAAGAGTGGCTTTATTGCAAATAACTTATTAGTTACAGTTAAGAAAAAAAAAAAAAAAGGAAAGAAATAAGGTAATAAATACAAGACTGAACTAAATAGGTTTAGCCATTTATTCCACTTTAAAAGGTGTTGGATAGCTTGACCTTTTGTGACCATATTTTCTGATGTGAATATAATGCCTTATGTTTTAATTTTAAAATTAATCAAGAATTACAAGAGGTTTGTGAATAACTAGGCTTTAGACTCAATGAGGAACAAATTTACTTGCTGAAATCTAATATCTGAAATGTAATAGAGATTTCAGTCAAAGATTTTCATTTAAATTTGAACAGACTCCAGAGAGAGAGGTTTGGGGTAGCCTAGTGTTGAAAGTGTTAAGATTTAGTCTTTATTCCTAAATGTTTAGGGTCACAACTCACTTAATGTAGCTTGAAAATTAAGAGAGAAACAAATTCCCTCACAGCTTTTTAAAAATTCTTTTGTCTCATTTTGGCATGGGTTAATATAAACTCTTTAGCATTCATTTTACTAGAGAGACAACAATGTCAGTGAGCGTAGACAAAACTGTTACTTCTTCAACCAATAAGCCAATACACAACCAAATCAGTGTGTTTAGTCTTCCCATAACATAAGATTTCTACATTTCATTCTTGATATTATCACCTCATTATCATTACACCCAGGGATATATTTAGACTGTTCAACATGATAACAAACATTACAGCTACACTAGGCAGCTGTCAAAAAAAACAATCTAAACATCAAGCTATTTAATTGCTCATTAGTTTTCAAATTGATCAATGCTTACAACTATGTTGTTTTTATATTCATATTGAGTCCATATGAACACAGATCAAATCAGGTAAGTGTGTTACCTAAGGATACAACACAACATCCAATGGCAATATGTATTGAAATATTAAGAATATTACTGAAGAAACTAATAGCTTATCCACTAAGCCATTGTGAATTCAAATTTCAACAAATGTTAAGCTCATAAAGCTTCATAGCTACACAACATTACATGATTGGATAAATCAATAAATTTACAAACTTAGATTTCTTAGTACTAATACAACTAAATGCCTAGTGTTAATCCTTTAGTATTTAAACCAACTGTATCTGGCCCAAATATTCTTCCACTTTTTATGTTCAAACCAGCCAGACCTGGCCTCTTACGTTTAAAAATAAACAATCACATCATCAAAATATCTCAAAGCTGAGATAATACATGATTGATTCAAAACAACGTGAACAAATAAGCACTACATTTAACGAAGTAATCTGAACACTAAAGGGTTAAATCACACAACACATGGATATTTTGAACTGGAGATTAAATATGAAGGGGTGCTGAAAAGTTCCTGGCTTTGGATAAAAGACCAACGTAGTAAGTTCAATTCCCGAACTGGGCTATCTGTTGTTTTCTTGAGCAACACACTGTATTTCACGTTGCTCCAGTTCACTCAGCTGTAGAAATGAGTTGCGATGTTGCTGGTGCTACACTGTATTGGCCTTTACCTTTCCCTTGGATAACATAGGTGGTGTGGAGAGGGGAGGTTGATATGCATGGACAACTGCTGGTCTTCTGGAAACAACTTTGCCCGTACTTGAGCCTCGGAGGAACTTTCTAAGTGCAATTCCATGGTCATTCATGACCAAAAGGGGTCTTTGCTCTTTATCTTTTTATTCCCCTCTCAGATTCACACACTTATTGCAGTGTTCCTTCAATTTTTCTAAACCCTGTAAAAGAACTTGAGAGATTGGGCCTCCAACCAGACCTTTCACAATACTCTTAAAGCCAGGAACTTTTCAGCACCCTGTCATATAAAGGTTCTTTAAGACCTTAATTGAAATATTCTGAATGAATTTAGTTGATTACATCAATCCCTGTGCTCAGTTGGTACTTATTTCATTGATTCTGAAAGATTGAAAGGCAAAGTTGACCTTGGCAGCGTTTGAAATTATAATAATGATTTCAAATTCTGGCACAAAGCCAGCAATTTTAATTGGATGGAGTTAGTTGCTTACATTAGCCCTAGTGCTCAACTAGTGTTTATTTTATTGGTCTCAAAAGGGGTCTCTCTCTCTCTCTCTCTCTCTTTCTCTCTCTCTCTCTCTCTCTCTCTTTCT
>NC_068995.1:36588838-36609943 GCF_001194135.2 Octopus bimaculoides | reverse complement strand
GTGTACATTTAAACACAAGAGAAAACTACCTTCAACAGGCAGTTTTTTGCATGCTAGAAGTAGTAGTCAAAAATGATCAAGACCACATGTAAGAGCAATCTTCAAAAGGAATGAAAAATCAAAACTTCCTTTTGAAGATTGCTCTTAAATGTGGTTTTGCTTGTTTTTGACTACTTCTAGCATGCAAAAACTGCCTGTTGAAGGTAGTTTTCTCTTGTGGTTAAATGTACACTATTTTATATATATGTGTGTGTGTGGTTTGATTTCACTTTCATGTGTCTCTTTATAGGTATAAAATCGCAAATACATTTCAATCTCTGGTCACAGGTGTGCTGTCTTTTGTCTCTAGTATAATCACTCCTGTTCTACAGGTTTGTCTAGTCTTGTGTTTTCTCTACCCATCCACTCCCAATTTACTTGTCTCCCCCTCCTCTCATTACCCTTGTTGTCTTCAACACTTCAGGTCCTACACTAACCACAATACCCACCCTTCATTCTGCAAACATTGAGCTTCTGAAATCTTGCTTACATCAATCCTTCTGAAATCTTGCTTACGTCAATCAACTTGCAAAATGGAACATTAATGACATCAATCTCATCATCTTTCTTTGGGCCTGTAACGGTCATGGGCAATACCCCTTTTTCCAGGCCTAGTAAGTAGAAAGAAAAAAATTACTGTACATATGATTACTCTGGATCTGTCTCTTCATTTTTATTGAGCCACTTGCTAACAGCATTTACAAAGAATATTTTCTGTCTAGCTATAAAATAAAGTACACATACACACACTGACAGACATGCATAAAGAAATGGAAAATGGACAAAGAACAAAAGGAAATTTGACTCTCATCAGTTTTCTCACTAAGGAATCTCACAGTTTCGACACCTTATATTTGTATGCATAAGTAATGGACCCTGACTTTTGGCAATGAGTATCCAGTTATTTGATCAACTGAAATACCTGCTCATTGAATTAGCATGTAAATGGCTGTGTATTCCATTGACACATGTATCAGTCTTCATTTGTTTGATCAACTAGGATAATTACTCACTGAATTAGCATGTAAGCAGGTAAGTATTCCATAAGCACAAGATAATTCTCAACAGAATCAGTGTAACAGAATGTATGACAGAGTTGAACCTTTGAAATTACAAGTGCAATCCATTCACTGAGCTTTCACACAATCTCCATTGATTCACTCCCTTTCAAAGTGCTTGGGTTAGCCAAGGCTATTGTAAAAGAGACTTGCCCTAGATATTATTCAGTAGGAGCAAACCTGAGACCTTGTGATTGAAGCCATGATAGATCCATATATCATCATCATGTCCACTTTTCCATGTTTGCACAGGTTGGACAGAATTTGTTGAGGCATATTTTCTATGGCCAGCTATCCTTTCTCCTGCCAACCTTTACTACAAGGGGGTACCCAAAAGAAACCCGAATTTTCCACTGTTATTTTATTCACTCAGTTTTACATGTTTACACTTTTATCACCTTCAAAGTACTCTCCATTTGAAGCAATGCATTGGTCCAGGCACATTTTCCACTATTCGAAGCAGTGCTGGAACTCTTGCGAAGTGATGCTTTTAACACTTCCATTGTTTTTTTTCCTCACTCATCTCTTCCACATCTGCAAATTCCATAGCACCAGCTTTTATCACCAGTGATGATCTTCAAAAAAAGGTCTGGATCAACTTCCAACTGTTCTTTCAGTTCACGACATGCATTCAGTTGCGACTGTTTTTGATCTTCTGTGAGCAAGCAAGGCACAAGTTTTACTGCAACTCTTTTCATTCACAATTCCTCACTCAAAATTTGTTGGCAGGAGCTCCAGGACACACCAGTTATATCAACAAGTTCATCAATTGTTCGATAATGGTCCTCCAAGATCAGTTCATGAATTTTCATGTTTTCATGCAGGAGGTTGATGGTTGTCCTGAATGAGGTTAGTCTTCAAGTGACCATTCCTAAAGCATGGAAACCATTTGTAAACTTGTGTTTTGCTCATGGCGGCATCCTTGTAAGCTGTTTGAGCCACTGTTTTCACCAAAATTTTGCAGAAGCATGCTGTTCCTTCCTTTCAGCCATCGCAAAAATCGATGAACAGGGAAGAAGCACTGCAAAACAAAGATCATCATGTGGTAGTATGACTTCACCTGACACTTCCAGTTTGCAGACTGATGACTGAGGATCACATCAAGTGGCTTCTAATGACAGAAACCTGAACTACAACAGGCTTATCACACATAGAATGTTTCTGGTTACTTTTGGGTACCCCTTTGTACATGTTTCCAAGTAAGGTAATATTTCCCCATGGCCAGACATATTTTACATGGTAAGTTGACAGTGGAGGACACTGCTGTATGACGGTGACATTCATTTACAACTATTGGGTTGGCAATTAAGTTCTCACCATTTTTAAAAATTTAAATTTTTTTAAAGGTTTAATAAAAAAAAAAACTAATTAATCAATAATATATTCACCCTAGTTGTTTACAACTTCTTCCCAATGTTCAACAAGAGTTTCTATACCTCATTGGTAGAAATCACCTGATTTCGACTCGAAAAATTGATCCAACCAAACTCTCAATTCTGCATCAGTATTGAACGAAATTCCACGCATAGCATTTGAAAGAGGTGGAAATCCGTTGGTGCCAAATCAGGAGAGTACGGCAGGTGTGGCAGCACTTCCCAGCCATGCATTTAAATGGCTTCCTTGGTCATATTAGCGATATGAGGGTGGGCATTGTCGTGCAGCAGCAGAACTCCATGCTGCTGATTAGGTCTTTTCTCTGGAATAGCCATGTTGAGTCATTCCATAAAGTACTGCATTGACTGTTTGGTTCCGTTCAAGCAATTTGTAATGGATAAATCCCTTCCCAGTCCCACTATACTCACAACATCGTTTTACGTGGATGAAGATCTTGTTTCATGTGCGGTGTTGCTTGTTTACTGGGGCTTAGCTATTCCTTACGCTGCTTCATATTGATGTACAGGCACCATTTTTGGTCGCCAGTAACAATTCGGTAAAGAAATTGTTGCTTTTGTCCATGAGTTGAGCGGTGATGAGCAAGCAAACCAGCGGAGATTATGGCTTGTTGATTTTTGTTGTTGTCACTTAAAGCATGCAGAACCCATGCTCCATACTTCTGAATCTTTCCCATCGAGTGAAGATGCTTCTGTATAGCAGTGTGGGAGCATTCCATTTTCTCTGCCAGTTTCCTTGTTATTTGACGAGAATCTTCATGCAAAAGTTGGTTTTATCGCTCTTCATCAAACTCAACTAGACAGCCAGAATGAGGTGCGCCTTTGAGGTCAAAATTTCCATTTTTGAACTTGGCATACCAATCACGAGCTGTGGCACCCTCCCCATACACAGCACAAATGTCGCGAGCAGCTTTTGCAGTCTTAGAACCTTGATTAAAAGCAAAAAGGTGTCGAAAATGCTTGTTTTTCTTAACTTGTCATTCCATTTTAATGATCTGAAAATAAACAAAAATTAACTAAAATTAACTAGAAAAAAAGCAAAATAGATTCCAAAATGATTCAAAAATAGAATTCTCGAAAAAAATAGATTCCAAAATTTAAAGACGCAATAAATTCCAAAATTTAAAAAAATGCGGGAACTTAGTGGCCAACCCAATAAAATGTTTCCAGCCCAATATAATGTGATGTCAAGATAAGGAGGCATTAGCTATTATGTGTGTGCACACACACACACATATCTGATGGGCTTCTTTCAGTCTCTGTCCACCAAATTCACTCAGTAGGCTTTGGTTGGGCTAGTGTTATGGTAGAAGACACTTGCCCAAAATACCACTTAGTGGGACTGAAAACTGAACCTGTAACCATATTCATCAATATTTATTTTGCAATTGGATATGTATCTTAAACATTGATCTATGAAATTGTGTTTCACTATGTGAATGACTGCTGTATGATATTAGTTACATAATTGTCTTCATCATTTTGACATCTATGTATAAATATATATGAATATATAGAAAAGTTTATAGAACATTTCAAATAAACTCTTGATATAGATATTATTAAATTGACATAATTAATCTTAAATGAGTATGAACTGCCTGTACAATGCCGAAAAATTTATTAATTGGATATGATAGTATCTTAGATGACATCTGAAAAGAATATTCATCTTTTAAAATGCTAAGGAAATTTCACTGTTACATTCTGTATACTGTATTTTTTTGCATTCTAGTCAATGTAGTATATAGTATAAATGTGTAGTGTAAGCATTCAAACATCATCACTATCTTTCCAAATCCTGCTGCATTTCACATGAAATTTGTGGTCCTCCACAGCTGTCTTGATGTATTAATCAACCTACTTTTTTTTCTGGCTGTAAAATTTTTGTCTGAGAAATTTGACTTGTATGCTAGAAAATATAAGCTAACACACAATATTTTGCAAAGTTCAATGGTGAAGTCTGTCAGTTATAGAATGTAAAATTAATAGGAAACTTGGTTTTCAAACTTGAAGTGACTGGGAATTTGACAAACTGGTCTGACTACATTGTGCATACATAAAAACCTATATTAAATAGATGATTGCTTGATGTTGATTTTTGACCTTTCATTATACAGTATTATTGATATTAATATATTAATTGAATCTATATTCCTGTCTCAAATACAGCCAAGTTTTTTTTTTAAATCAATAGCTAAGTAGTACTGTTGTGAGCAAAGAAGCATGAATTCTAGAGCTGACTTTTTCTAATTTTTTTTCCTTTATTCAGTATTTTTCTTATTAAAGAGAAATTTGACATTTTAATAAATTTATTTTCCAAAAATTTCTACAGGAGAATGCATCCACTTTTTCCTCCAACTGTTGATCTAATGCGCACACACACACACACACACACACACACACACACACACATCTTTGTCAGGAAGACAAGGCTGTGTAGTTAGGAAGTTAGCATTACAACTATGTAGTTTTCGTTGAGGTCAACTGTGCAATACCTTGTGAATTGTCTTCTACCATGCCTTAAGGCTGACCATTATCTTGTGATTGGAAACTGATCACCAGAAACTGTGTGTGTGTGTATGTTTTTGCCAATGTATATTGGCAAAGGATGTAACCATTATTGAAAAAGCCAAATAACATTCTCTTGTTATTCGCACCAAAAGAAATGTAATAAATCAGTGATATCGTCATTTAACGTCCGTTTTCCATGCTCACATGGGTTGGACAGTTTGGCCAGAACTGGCAAGCAGTAGAATTGCACCAGGTTCTATCTAATTTGGCATGGTTGCTATGGCTGGTTGCCCTTCCTCACGCTAACCACTTTACAGCGTGTGCTGGGTGCTTATTACATAGTGCCTGCATAGGTGCTTTTTATGTGGCACTGGCGCAGAGCTCTTCGGAAAGAACTCTGTGCCAATCCTCTTCAGAAAGGGGAGGATGAGATAGGTAAATAAATAAATAAATAAAACCTTTCACAATAGAAATGGAAATCTTTTACTTGACTTGTTTACAATAGACTTTTTTTTTGTGTGTTTCATTGCTAGTGTAGTTAATTTTAGAGTTGGGCTTCTCTAAATTTAGCACTTGGAGTAGCTGCTAAGATAAATGTTACAGTAATGCAGTGTTACAAAAGGAAGGCTTGGTATTTTAGTTTTGTGACACTTTTTGACAGTAGTTACAGAATAATTTCAACATTGTTGAGGTTGAGCCAAAGCCTTTTTGAGATTCAAAAAACATGGGTAAAATTTGAATACAACTGCTTCAAATTATTTCTACATTAGCATTATCACAATGAGACCTATGTCTTTTCTTTCATTAAAATAGCGAGAAAATTGTTAATTACAAAATCCATTTTAGTTATAAAACCTAGGGAAATAATTATCACTGAAGATATTTAATAAGACAGTGTATTACAAGAGTTAAATAGTCTGTGATGAGTTAGTGGCTCTTACATCATCATTTAACGTCTGTGTGTCATGCTGGTTTGGGTTGGTTGGTTTGACAGCATCTTACAAGTCAAAGGATTCTGCCAAGCTCCATGCTTCGGCATGGTTTCCTAACACCAACCCTTTTACAGAATGTACTGGGTGTTTTTCTACATGGCAGTGGCACCAGTGAGGTCACTAAGAAACTCGCAAGACAAGATTCCTCAACTGGGTGGGGTACAGTATTGAAGAAGATGGCTTTATGTGAGGTAACGAGAGGTTAAAGTATGATAGAGGGACAGAAACGGGTACCTTGCTGTACAGGAGGTACATGTTTACTCCAGTTGGAAAAGAGAGATGGTAGTGAAGACATCTCATGGGTGACCTTGCATAAGTTTGTGATGGAAGTTCTAATTTTGTGATGAGGGACAGAAGTTGTCGTCACTCGGATTGAGTCTTCATTACATTACATCTTTCTACTATAGCTATCAACAACCAGAATCTGCAGACACACAAAAATAGACTGGATTATGGAAAGAATAAAACATACCTTAATTGTCACACTATGTCACCATACAGTTAACCAGTGCATGCAGTATCGATGTCTAGCTTGGTGAAAACATAACTGGAACAAGTTTTGTGGGATGCACCTAATCTTTCAGCTGACTACCTGTTGTATATTATAGGTGTTTTCAGAACTACTTTAGACCTCAGAAGATTTTACCATAGTCATCTGAACTGAGAGATTGCTGTTGCTCTGTTGTTAAGGTTGCTCTAGTAGAAGTTTTGTACTACAGCTGGAGTTGAAGTAGCAGTATAACTTTGGCTTAAATTGACTTCAGATTTGAAACTACTGGGAAGAACTTGGCTATGAGGACTGTGCTTTGGCCAAGTTTGTTTTGAGTAATATTCCATTCCATTTGGTTACTCCACTGGAAACCCATCATTGTTCCCCATTGGGTGTTTACAAATGATATTTAGCTATACATCATTATTAGCATTATATCTAACAACTGTTTGTAATGTGCTGATATGAATTGGATAGGTTTGCAATTTATAGCATATTAGGTGAAGGTGTGGCTGTGTGGTCAGTAGACTGTGGTCATACTGGAGCATGGCCTTGAATTTTTTTTTTTTTAGTTGAATGAATAGACCCAAGTGCTTTAATTTTTAAAGCCTGGTACTTATTCTATTAATCTCTCTTGCGGAACTGTTAGGTTATAGGGATGTAAACACACCAACACCAGTTGTCAAGCATTGGTGGAGGACAAAGACACACACACACACACACACACATGATAGGCTTCTTTCAGTTTCCGTCTACCAAATCCAAAGGCTTTGGTCAGCCCAAGGCTGTAGTAGAAGATACCTACCCAAGGTGCCACACAGGGGGACTGAATCCGGAACCATGTGGTTAGGAAGCAAGCTTCTTACCACACAGCCACACCTTCACCTATATATTTTAGTTGTGTGTTATTTTATTTGTTAGATTGTATGTTATTTAACTGAATTAATTTATCTCAACTCTGGACATATATAAATATATATATATATTTTTTTGTGTAGTTTTCTCTTTAAATTGATGGTATAGTTCCACCCAGCATATATTATTCTATTGAGCAATATCCATACCATTTGGACAGAACAGAGAGATCTTTGGAAACCTGTGCTCTATTAATTTTGCTGTTCTCTAATTTCATATTGGAGACTAGGTCATGAATTAGAATTTTGACTGTAGATATAGCTAATCTGGTATCATTTTAATAATTCAAAGTAGGTCACATATGTCTCCCTCTTAAAAGCCTATGGCTTTATTTTTTAATTTAACTTTCCATTTTGTAATTTTTTTCTGCCAGACTATTCATGTATTCATAAATTCTCCTTCTCTCAGCAAATATTGCTCAAGGAATTTTGATAAATGCTTTCCAAGGTCAATAGTTGCAGCATTCAATTTTAATATTTTTTTGTAGCTTCTTTGCAATGTTTTAGTTTCTTTACATTAAATTTAACACTCACAAACTCAATTATAGTTATGTGATTGCTAATTTCTCTCTTTTGTTTTTCAATCAACATACTAAAATTAGCTGGCCACCACTCTCTTAATATCTTGTTTGTATTTTGGCATTAATATCCTGATATTTTTCTCTCATTTGCATATACTTAATTCCTCTAATTTAAGATGGTTGTCATGAATGTCATACTATTAAAACTATAATGTCAGGTTTTCAGTGGCATGACAAAGTTAGTAAAGGAAACAGAATAAGAATTACTCTCAGGTAGAACTGTAATATCCATGATGTCTTTAAACAAGTTAGAGTTAGGGTTAATATGGTAGTTATTTAACTTATATGCTATTGGGAGTTGGAAGAAGGCAGGACTGATCAGTTGTGAAGTAATGGAAATGGTAATGGAAACAGATCCATGACAGTTGGCTTCATCTTTGTCAAGTTCACAGCATTTAAAAACTTGACATGCTCTAAAATGTCACTATCTGAGTAGTATTCTGGTGTAGTGTGTGTGTATATATGTGTGTGTATGTATATATATATATATATATATATATATATATATATATATATATATATATATATATATATATATGTGTGTGTGTGTGTGTAAAAGCACCCACTAAACTCTCTGAGTGGTTGGCGTTAGGAAGGGCATCCAGCTGTAGAAACTCTGTCAAATCAGATTGGAGCCTGGTGTAGCCAACTGGTTTCACCTGTCCTCAGTCAAATCGTCCAACCCATACTAGCATGGAAAGCGGACGTTAAACGATGATGATGATGATATATATATATTTGTGTGTGTGTGTGTTAGAAGGTTAACTGATCAGAGCTGGAGTATTTTTTAGAATCAAAGTGAAATTCTAATCTTTTTAATTTGGTTGTGGGAAGCTGTGAACTATGTAGTGTCTTTATCTGAAGTATGTGCATGCATGCATACACACAAAAAAGTCCCATGCATTCACTAATTGGTTTAGATCCCTATATTGTTGTGATTAGACATTGACACCCTCTCAGTCCTCTGACACTTAACCCAGTGGAGTATTTGAGGATACAACAGCTGGAGAGAAGGTAAGAGCTGCACCAGCTATTAACAGGTACTCATTTTCAACTACGTAGATTGGTGCATGGTAAAATGAAGTTCCTGGCTAAAAAGTATACAATATGTCGTCCAGAGAAGTACACTTGATGCTCTAACCAGAACCATGCACCTTCAGTTCTGCAAATTGTTGCTGAACAACAGGCACAGATGATTTATTTGTAGTGATCAAATGTTTGTGCTTGTGCATTAGCTCCTCCCTCCATCAAATCAACTTTGCCTGAGACAAGTCCATTTCTTATGGACTTGCTCTGTTGAAAACACAATAAGGGAGACGAAAATTTGGTCCTGCAGTGTTCAATAAGAACAGATGGTTGCTGGGCAATTTTTCACCTCCCACTGGTATTTATTGCAAATATTGCCGTAATTGGTCTATCGAAGTGTGTATACATTAAGTATGCTACATAGTTAGCTATTTTAATTAAATACTACCTCAATCGTGTATTTTATTCTTTTACTTGTTTCAGTCATTTGACTGCAGCCATGCTGAGGACTGCATATTTATATATCCAAGTAATGTAAACATTAAGTTGTTAGAAAAGATGTGACATCAAAGGCATAGTAGGGGAGGTATTAGCTAATCAAATCATGCTAAAAGACTATGAGGGATTAGAAAAATTGACGGTTATAGGTATTGGGGGACATTATGTAATCAATCAAAAAGGATATAGACGGTTAGGGATTGTGAGAGAAGTTATGTAATTAGGGTAAGGTATTGCGAAAATGTTAATAGAATGAATTGAAGAGAAGTGTGAGAGGTAGAAAAAAATACAGAGAGGAATAAATTTTATCTAGGGGAAAAAATAACGAAATGGGAATAAAATAGAGGTATATTAAATAGATTGAAACTAGAAAAGCCATAAGTTATTTAGGATATAAAATATAAAAAATAAAGATTGGTTATAATATTTTAAAGTTATGGTTAAGAAAAATTAGGCAATATTGTATACTAAAGTAGGAATTTAGAATTGTTCACTCAAAAAGAGATTTGTATCTTTACTGGTTAAGATCAATATATGGTGGAGGGTATGTATGTTAAATAAAATATTAAGATACTAATTCTACATTTGATTATAGAGAGAAATTTATCACAACTTGGATATATGAATATGCAGTCCTTATCTATGTTATTCAGTATGTTTTTTACCACCAATTTGAATTACTTTGAAAAAATATGTAAGCATTAGCTTTTTGTACAAGGTAGCCCTCATGATGTCTGGTTATCCTGTGGGGTTTTTTACATCTAGAATTCTTAGCATGGTTTAAATCCTGCAGATCTGAAACTCTGTTCACCTAATGACCAGATTGAAATGTAAAGGCACTTTTTATGCTTTTTTCTGTTAATTTATGTTTCTTTTAATTTTATTTGTATTAAATGATTTGCTGTTTTCATTGTGATACAAATAAAATAAGTATCTACTATATATTTTTTCTTTATTTTCTTATATAAATATAACTGTAAATTTGACTTTATCCCTATATATTGTGAAAATTCTCTCAATATTTCATTGATAACACCAGCTGATCTCTATCCCTAAAGAGGAAATTACATCCTCAAATTGACTAATCATCATCATCATCATCATCATCATCCTTTAACGTCCGTTTTCCATGCTGGCATGGGTTATATATATATGTATAATGATGGGCTTCTTTCAGTTTCCATCTGCCAAATCCACTCACAAGGCTTTTGTTGTCCCATGGCTATGATAGAAGACACTTGTCCAAAGTGCCACACAGTGGGACTGAATCTAAAACCATGTGGTTGAGAAGCAAGCTTCTTGCCACAAGACCACATCTGCACCTATTGGATATATATGCTGGAAATTTTTTTTCTGAATAGATGCTTTGCTCCAAAGAGTTGGTGCTTATATTTATATGAGAAAAAAGCAGTTAAACCCTTCTGAAACCAAACCATCTGAGAATGCCACTGGTTCTATAAGACAAACTTTCTGTTTTAAAATTTCACTTTGTGTGCCAAGCACCAACTTAATGACAACAAAATTACTTCACTACATTTGTTGTTATTTTTAAAACCAATTGAGACAGAGGCTGTGTGTTTCAATAGAAATACAGTAGCAAAATGGTAAAAGGAAATCATGGAAGAACTGTTCTTTAGGTGTTTAAATACAGTAGGAATGTTGATCAAAAAGTAGAGACAAAACAATCAGTTAGATAAGCTGCTAAGATTGAATATTGAATATTTAAATTTTAGTGGCATTGAGCGGATTAGAACTGTGCTGATAGGTTTATGTAGACTGTTTAGAACAAGATCTTAATAGGGAAATGTATATTGGAAAAGATAAACCAAAGACTTACCACAGCAAAGTTCAAGTAAGATAGACATTAGGCCAAAGATGAAAGAATCGGTGCTAGATAGTCTGACAAGCTGATAAGTTGTGTGTGTGTGTTAGAGTGTGCACGCACATGCATGTGCACGCATGATTGACTGGAAAGCAATATTTAATGATTACTTAGGATTACATTGCTTCCTTAGCAAATAGCTAGCTTTTACTGATGTAATTTTAGTTACTTTATCTTCATGGAACATATTGTTACAGACAGTTAATCACTTTACACATAGCAATGAAATGATGCAAAAGTTGTCTTGTTTTGTAAACATGTTGAAATTAAGGATTATGAACTTAGTAGTGCTAGAAATACAATTGGCTACTGGCATCTATACTATAATAAAGCTGCTTACTATTAGTTATGAGCATGCAACTTTTACTAAAAGAAACTAGTTATTAAACTCTGCACTGTTTAGAGGATTCATATAAATTCCAATATTAATATATTTTTTTATCAAAATGTGGTTTTATGGTTCTTTTTATTACTGAAAATTTCAACTGCATGCTAACCAGGAAACTAATTCTTATTCACTGTTATATGTTTTTTTTTTTTTAATGTATTACATTTGTATCCCTTTTCTTTTATTTCCTTGCAACATTGTCTGTCTCTCTCTTTCCATATTTTCATTGTTTACAGCTTCTATTCTTATTAGTCTTTCTATTTCTCCATCCTTATAACATTTTTCTCTCTCACTCTTATCTTCAGCAATTTTTTTTTGTGTTGTAAATAATGCCAGGAAATGTGGTCATAGTAACTTAAGATAGTTGAAACTGTGATATTGGTTATAGATTAAATAGACCATTTAATCTATGCCAACATGATTAAATAGTTTTTCCCTCAATATTTTATGGACAATCGAGGCTAGATAAACATTTAATTTGTTGTTTCTCTTGTTATAAAGGAATTTAGTCTCAAAGAAGCTTTTTTTATGTGCAAAAATCAGTTTTGTTTTTTATACTTTTTGTTTTTGTTTTATTAAGTAAATTATTAATAACGAGAGAAGTAATTTTTTCCTATCTTGTTTGTTATTGGCTTATGAAGTAAAATAGCTGACGCCTGAACAGATGGAGTAGTTTGGAAAGATGCCATAGTTGTCTTTGAAATTGGTTTCAGTGGAACAATCATATCGATTGTTTTTATTGTTACTATTCTGTCTTTTAGAATATGGGCATCATGGATAAAACTGTTCTGAGAAAACTTTCTCTTTTTGACCTATGAAAGCATTAAGTTACAAAGTCAATGATTCTCTTGTAAAACTAACATTTTGTGATATGCACTGTAATCAACTAAAATGAATATTTTGTTGTTACTTTCAATGGCTTATCTCAAAGCAAAGGATGCAGTTTAATATTTTATGTTTTCTTCAGTTATTATAGGGTCAGCCTATTATTTTTTTTAAGCAAAGCATTCTAATGCAGTTTCATTTTATTTGTTATTTTTATTATCGCCTTTCTCTGAACACCAAGCCATTTTATGAAGAAGAGTGAACAGTAAGACAAATCAAACCTAGAAATATCACTGTATTTTATTGATATTGAGAGAACTAAAGATTTTTTTTTTTATCTTTTACTTGTTTATGTCACTGTATTGTGGCAATGCTGGGGCACCACATTGAAGGACTTAAATTGAAGAAATTGACCCCAGTACTTATTTGTTTTGAATCTGGTACTTATTCTGTTGGTCTCTTTTGTAGGGACATAAACAAATCATGAGTTGTCAAGTGGCATTGGTGGTAAGGACAAGCACAAAGACATCCAATCATGTGCGCACACACACACACACACACACACACACACAAAATAGTTTTCTTTCAGTTTCCATCTACAAAGTCCTCTCACAAAGCTTTGGTCAGCCCTGTGTTATAGTAGAAGACATTTGCCCAAGGTGCCACACAGTAGATCTGAACCTGGAACCATGTGGTTAGGAAGCAAACTTCTTATCACACAGCTACACTTGCACCTTGGTTATGATTTGAAATTAGGTTTGGACTAATGTATTTAATCAAAACTCTGCTTCTCTCAGCCACCTTTGATGTCTCTTTATCATAAATGGTTCATCACTGGTTTCTTTATATTAAACAAATGAAAAATACTTTTGTGTGTGTGAAGCATTGATACAGAGGGAAGTTTAAGTTTATAGCCATCTTTATATCTTAATGTAAATACATTGTTGAAAGGCAATTTGCTCAGTATTTGTCCAGAGACAACATTTGCTATGGATGTTACTGAGGATGAAATGCATCTGGATTTATGTATATGAAATTGAAAGAAATAACTAATTTAATACCAATGTATTATTGGTAGAAATTTCAGCAAGGAATGTATTAGTCAAAAGTTCCAGTTCCACCTGGAGTGATTCTCACATGAAACTGATTTTGAAAATGACTTTGAAGTTGTTTATATACTTTTGAGGGTTTTTTTTAACCCCCTTATAAAGCAGTTGTGGACATGTATATGAATGCTACTAGGTCTTTTTATTCTTTTATGGTTTACTTGAAACATCTTTTTGTAAATATTGCTAAGGGATGGTGAAAATCACCTCCAGAACTTATTAAAGACAGAAAGTTTGAATAAATGTATGTGGTAGCGTTTATATCTCATCTTCCTTGTATTCTTGTATTAGCCTCTCTGTCTTTGTAAGCCATTAAAAAACAAAAATAAATGATACAAATATACTGTGATAGTTTTTTTCTGTATATTAGTTTCAGCAAATTACTAAGTATTCTTTCTTTTCTCTCTCCTTTCCAGACAACCAATGGAAGGCCAATTGAATAAATATACTAATGTGATGAAAGGATGGCAGTTCCGATGGTTTTCACTTGATCCAGAGTCTGGTTACCTGGAATATTTTGAGGTGAGTTTTTTTCTATTTTTCCTTTCTTCAACAATATCAGAATTTTTACTTTGTATATTTTTAAGAATTTTTGGCCCAGATATTTACAGATGTAGTGTCATCATTTAAATGTACTTTTTTTCATACTAGTATGTATTGATTAGGTGTGAACGGTTTGTATCAGTTTTGACAAATGTTTGGTTATTTGATGAATAGAATTTGCCTGGCTCTGTCAATTATGATGACAAGTGTTCTAGTTGATTCAGTCTGTGGAACAGCCTGTTCGTGAAATTAGCTGAGCACTCTACAGACATGCATACGCTTAACATAGTTCTCAGGGAGATTGAATGTGATAAGGCTGCCCCTTTGAATTACAAGTACAACTCATTTTTGCCAACTGAGTGGATTGGAACAATGAAAAATAAAGTGTCTTACTCAAAGACACAATGCACGACAAGGAATCAAACTCACAACTTTACAATCAAGAGCTAAATACTCCTAATGACTAAGCCACTCATTTAGTGTAAATGCCTCACTATTCCAAGGACATTTATTTTTAATCTCAAAGTAATTGTCTCATAGAATCAGTGATACTTTGTGACAAGACTGGACCTTCATATTATTGATGCAGTCCATCCAGTGAACTTTCACACAGTTATGCTACCTAATTTCAATAATGAGGCTGTGGAACATGACACTTAGGGTGTGGGGAGGGTGCATGGCTGTAAATGACATGCTTGTATGTATGGAAGGCCATGATTTTACTTAGCTTGACATGAATTCTCAATACACAGCAAATCGCCAGAACTCTTTGTCCCATTTTTTCCTAGGTCTACCCTTTCCACAGGTTCCCTCCACAATTAAAGATTGACACTTTTGTGTGCAGCTATCCTCATCCGCACATACACATCACATGTTGTCTTCTCTTTTGCACACTACACCTGATGCTTCTTAAATCATTTATACTCTGTCATATGTGCATGTATTATGTGCTTACAGTTTCCATTCTACCAAGTTCACTCACAAGTTACTGGTTGGCTCAGGACCATAGAAGAAGGCACTTGCCCAAGGTGATGTGCTGTGTGACTGAACCTGAAAGTACATGGTTGCAAAGTGAACATCTTAACTGTACAACCATATCTGTCTCTTTACATTGCTGCACTTTTTTTTTTTTAATTTCATAATTTTAAACATCATCACCATCATTTGATATGTTTTTCTTGTTTGGCATGGGTTGGCTGGAAGCTGGCAAGTGTCAGAATATTGCGCCAAGCTCGTCTGTCTACTTTGGCCTGGTTTCTACAGCTAGATGCCCTTCCTAATGCCAACCACTTTAGAGAGTGTACCGGGTGCTTTTCATGTGGCAGCAGTGAGGTTGCCAAGTAACTTGCCAAGCAAAACCCTCAAGTAAGCAGGCAGTGATATTGAGGGCAGAAAAATGGTGTTTCGCAGTAGAGGAGAAACACAGCTACATTAGAACTTTCCATGCGAATTGCACCCGTAATATATTTGGTCTCCAATCCAACATGAAGTCAAAAAGATTAAAACTCAGTGTACTGGAGTGCCTTGATTAGACCGCATCTGTTTTTAGTGAAATGCTAAGTCACACTACACATTCTCATACTCTTAGCAAAAGCTTTCTGAAAGGTAAATTTTCAAGAATAACCAATTTTTCAAATCTATTTAATTTCAGAAAGAGGAACACAAGAAACAAAGACCAAGAGGGGCCCTGCATCTTGCAGTAAGTTGATGATATTGACTGTTACTTAACCCTTTAGCATTCAGATTACTCCATCGCATATAATGCTTATTCATCCAATTGTTTTGAATTAATCATGCATCATCTCATAGCCTTCAGATTTCAAGGATGTGATTGTTTACTTTTAGAATGACACTGCAGGATAGTCGTGAGAGGTTTGATTTGGTCAGTTGGAGCACAAAGCAAGTAGAATATTTAGGCCGGCTATGGCCAGTTTGAATGCCAATGGGTTAAATAAGTTTTTAGTAATATTATTTTTAGGAAATAATTTACTCTTTTTCTTTAAAAACAAAATAATTTCTCTTGCTTGTTAAGTCAGTGTTTATTTCTTCTCATCATTTTGAAATAGGAAATTCCAAATTTTGTTTCTTAATTTACAATCATTGTTGTCATTGTTTTTAAGTCCACTTTTTCTATGCCAGCATAGATTGGATGAGACTTCTTGAAGCAGTATTCTATGGCCAGATGCCCTTCCTATACTAATCCTTGCTTTGTTTAGAGTAAGGTACTTTATTCCACATCTTAGCAAGTCGAATCAACCACTGCTAAACATAAGCATCACTGTCAGCCAATCACACGAAGAGGAAGTAATACACTTATATATATATATATGTGTGTGTGTGTGTGTTTATATATGTATATGTATATATATATGTGTGTGTATATATATATGTGTGTGTGTGTGTGTGTGTGTATATATGTGTGTGTATATATATATATGACAGACCTCTGTACAGTTTTCATCTACCAAATTTCAAAGCATTGGTCAACCTGAGACTTCAAAGAGATTTATTCGCTTAAGGTGCCACATATAGTGAGTTTGGAAGAATTACATAGTTGCAAAGTAAACTTTTTAACCACACAATTATGCCTGTTACAATGTAATTAATGTATTCAACAAGGCATTCACATTTTAGCATGTTAATTTTCAACAGTTAATTATATTTTGATTGATATTTTTTCTGCTTGATCTATTTTAATATAAAAAAACAACTTATTCCACATATTCCTGAGTCTTTCCCTTCCACATATTTTCAAATAATCTAATATTGTTGTTCAAAATTATTCCAGGGCGCTGTTATAAGCCCATCAGATGAAGATTCACAAACTTTCATTGTACATGCAGCAAATGGTGAATTGTATCGACTAAAAGGTGAGTACATGAAAAAGTTCTTTACATTAAGAGATGGCTCCTCTTGCTCTAGACATACTAGTTTGCAAACCAAGATGAAATGTCTGTTTTTTTGTATGTCTCTAGTGTATTTCTGTAACCCGAAGACATCTAGTCTAATGCTTAGAATGTTGTATTCAAATTTTCAAGCACATCATCATCAACATTTAATGTCTGCTTTCCATGCTGGCATGGGTTGGAAGGCATGACAGGAACTAGCAAGGCCAGGGCCACACCAGACTCCATAGTCTGTTTTGGCTTGGTTTCTACGGCTGGAGACCCTTCTTAATACCAACCACTTCACAGTGTGTGTTGGGTGTTTTTTACATGGTACCAGCACCAGTGCTTTTTACGTGGCACTAGTACCCACATCAATGCTTTTTACATGGCACCTTGGTTTTTTCAATTCCCAGACCAGCAATATGTTATGTCGTTGAGCAAAATTCTTCACTTCACATTGCTCCATCCCTCCCAGCCAAAATGGGTTTACCCTGCGATGGACTGGTGTTCTGTTCTTTTCATGGCAGCTTGGCTTGGATAGGAATTGATTTTGAGGTTGGATTTTATAGACACAGGCATAACTTTGTGGTTAATAAATTTACTTCCCAAATCATATGGTCTTAGGTTCAATCTCACTGTTGAACCTTTGACTAGTGTCTTTTACTATAACCCCAGGATTTGGTTGAGAGAAACTGGAAAAAAACTTGTGTGTGTATACATACATACACGTGTGTGTGTGTGTGTGTTTCCAGACCATGATGAATATTTTCATGGGAAAGTATTACCTTGGCTGAAAACAGATGAGGGGTGGCAACAGGAGGAGCATCCAACCATTGAAAATCTGCCTCAACAAATTCTCTCTGACCCATACAAGCATGGAAAAGCAGCTGCTAAGTAATGATAATGATGCATTTCCTTCTACTAACTGTTTTTCAATCAAGAAAGTTTCACATTCCACAGGTGTTCAAAAGTGCATAGCAACTGGTCATAATGTCAACAAGGAATAATATCATCGGCACCACCTCACTCAGAAGGTGACAAATAAGATATCAACACACATATGCATACACACACACACACACACACACACACACACACAAACTTAATACAGTTTCCATCTGTTAAATCCACCTGCAGAGAATTTGTTGGCTTAGCAAGATAGTAAATGACACTTGCCCAATGTGTCATGCAGTAGGATTGAAATGGAAACAGTGTTGTTGTGCCTTTCCTAATAGCAATGGATAGCAATTTTTATTGTACATTTTTTTATTCTCTCACTAGTGTCACACATTTTTTCTGCAATCATTTTTTGTTTAAATTTGAAATTTTGAAACGTGGTAGAATAATAAAGAAGTATCAAAAAGTCAATGCACATTGTGCACAAGAAATTTTCCTTTCTCAGTATCTCATTGCACAAAATTAGGTTTTATGCATTATTCATGAATGCACATCATATATGAATAAATACAATTTAAGTGAAAAGAAATGAATTTTTATCTTGTTCACTGCATTCTCAAACAACATTAGAATTACTAGTGAAATTGTTGTTCCAACAGAGTATTGAATTAATCCTTGATTCTATTCAGAACTTGTTGCACACCAGGGTGCATGTTATAATACAGATGAAGATAAAGAATTATAACAGCAAAGAGATTATTTTATTCTGATTGCTTTGGTATTGTCTGAAATGACTTTTATTTGAATATGTTTGGTTTTAAGTATTTGGTGATGTATGTTATTCACTTACCTTTATTTATTTTTTTTTTTCTCTCTCTATCAAAAGCTATTGATGCCCGTGAACGACAACACTGGGTCGATAAGTTACGAGCGACAGCGGAATATCACACAGCAAACTTGGCACAGGTAAGTAGAAAGATGCTATCAGACATCTTGTCACAAAGTTGTCTGCTGTATAAATTCTTTAAGAAACTTAGGTTTAGGCATGGCTGTGTGATTTCAGGTTCAGTCCCACTGCACTGCACCTCAGGCAAGAGTTTTCTATTATATCCCTGGGCTGACCAATGCCTTGTGAGTGAGTTAGGTAGATGGAAAATTTTGTGTGTATATACATATATCAGTGTTAAAGGCGTGAAATTATAACAATCTTTTGGATGTTGACTGATGAGGAATTAGCCATGAATTTTCTGTTTGTTTTTGTAAAATTTTCCGTCTGTTGTGTTTTTATTAAATTTTTTAAATACACACACTCACACACACATTTATTCTGTGTCTGTCTCTCCTTCCACTGCCTGACAAGTGGTGTCAGTTTGTTTGTGTCCCCATAGCTTAGCAGTTGGCAAAAGAACCTGATACACTAAGTACCAATATTAAAAGATAAGTGCTGGAATTGATTTGTTCAACTAGGACCATTCAAGTTAGTATCTTTTGTTTAGTGTCTTTCTGTTATTTAATTCCTTGTCAGCTTCTTCAGAAGCCTTTTGATCAATGGCATTCCACTTGTGGCCATTAATTTTGTGTAAGGCCCAGTGAACCCAAAGCCACATTATTCAACATCTTTTATTTTTTTTCATAATGGGGGTGTGATTTAGGGTGTAGGATTCCTGGTAGGCCAAGCTTGCATAATATTATGTACCATCCATTTGATCATAATATATATTATGAGTAGGAAGTGAATCTGACAAATCTAAACTGAATAATTTTGGCACATATATTTGTTTACAGTGAAAAATTCATTCAACTGAAAATTTGAAGCAGTACATTAATGATCCAGGTATACAGTGGCAAATTGAGTGATGTCATATTGAGGGTTACAGGAGGAAGTTTTATAATGATGTTTGAAATTCTGCTTGTGCTCAGCAGGCTAGTATTCTCCTACAACCATTGTATAAAAGGAATTCTAATATTTACTATTTGCACGTACACATACACTGCATTAAACCTAAATTATATACAGGTCTGTATACATATGGTCTGGTATAAAACAAATCAATAGCTGTTACTATAAAAAAGTACAGTAAATTGATTTTGTTTTTACATTCACCTTTTCCTTCGTACTAGCTGGGGAGGCTTTATAAATTTGTACAGTCATGTGTGTTCATGGAGAGCCAATGTCATATTGCTAAATGGCTTTTCTCACACTGCTCACCTGTTGGTGTTTCAAAGATAAATGAAAAAGAAAATGTTGACAAGAATTATAGAACTTCCTTAAGAGCATTTTGCAATACTAACCAAGCAAGCTGATACATTTGCTGTAACTTGTTTTGTATTTTCAATGAGTTCAAATGACTACTGTCACTCCAGAGACTATTCCATCAGAACTAACCAAGCCTGTCTAATGGTAAGATGAAGTTACAGCAAAAATGTCATTAGACTGCGGTCATGCTGGGGCACTGCCTTGAAGAGTTTTTTAAGCTTGGTACTGATTCTGTTTGTCCCTTTTTCCAGCTGCTAAGTTATGGGATGTAAACAAACCTACAGTGGTTGTCAAGTGGTGATGGAGGGGACACACACACACACACACACGCACACACACAACAGGCTTCTTTCAGTTTCTGTCTATCAAATCCACTTACAAGAATTTGTTTGGCTGAGGCTATAGTAGAAGACACTTGTCCAAGGTGTTATATTGTGAGACTGAACCCCAAACCATGTAGTTGGGAAGATCTATTTGAGAAGATCTGATTACATCTACCTAAGCAATAACAACATTGTTCCATTTATATCCATCCAATTAGTGCAGGAGGGAAACTTGAATTTCCCTTTTGATATTTGCTCAAGTCTACTGTTGCTTTAAGTTCATATTCACATTGAAGCATTTTTTTTTTTTGTTTTTATTAGATGTATCTTCCATGACATTCAGTTAATTTTGATCTGATAATAAAGAGATTAATCAGCAAATTCTTTTTTTCTTGACCTTGAAGTAGTATATAGAAAAATGTTCCTTCAAAACAAATGTCAACTAAAGTGTTGAATTCCTTTACATGCAGAGAATAATGTTTAAAGGGTCAAT
>NC_068995.1:36576459-36588639 GCF_001194135.2 Octopus bimaculoides | reverse complement strand
TATATATATATATATATATATATATATATATATATATATATATATATATATTTATATATTCTCTGTTATGAAGACAAATGTTCTATTAGTCAGTCAGTTGATAACAATCAGTGTATATATTTATATGTGTCTGTGTGTGTTGGTGATTTATCTTGAAAGGCAATCAATGTAAATCATGGTTAACAGGAAGTCAACAAGTTATCAAACTCTGTTAATCCAGAAACAATTTGTAAATACAATACAGTTCATCTAAGTACTTTTGTTACTACTAATAATTTTGATATTACAGTTCTATATTTAAGAGATGAGGAATAATGTACATTATTTACATTAGACATATACCAGTAAGAAACTTGATATATACCAATAAAAAACTTGATGGAAATGTTGACCTTCTGTGTAGAAACTACCTACTTCAGTATGGACACTAATATATATTGACAAGAAGAGCCAATATATACATGGAATACTTTGAGAATTTGGCTTTAGGATTAACACCACTGAAACCAACCCTATGGCTGTGATATGTTAATGACACCTTTAGACTCTGGTCCCACCAGGAAGATGTCCAAGTGCTGTTAGATCATGTGAACTCAGTAAAGCCATCCATACAGTTCACAATGGAAAAGGAAAAAGACAATCAGCTAGCATTCCTGGACGTATTAATAACACGCACCAAGTATGGATTCAGGACATCTGTATACCGCAAGCCGACCTTCACTGGATGATACCTCAACTTCAACTCCCACCATCCATACAGTGTAAAGAGAGGGATTGCTCAGTGCCTAAAACATCACGCAAAGAATATAAGTAGCGATTGTGATACACATCACAAAGAAATGATCAAGCTCAATAACGATCCGTTAAGCAACAACTACCCCAAAAGTATGCTATCCACTCCAATTATGAAGAAGAGAGAGGATGAGGCCAATAAACTGTCCACAGTCTGTCTACCCTAAGTGAAAGGCCTCTCCGAAAAGATACAAAAGATATGCGGCCCATATGACATCAGGACAATATTCAAGAGTAATACAACACTTTGCAAATATCTCCTTCAAGTAAAACCGCCAATAGAAGAGAATATGACCAAACACTGCGTGTACTCCATCCCATGCAGCTATGGTAGGTTATACAAAGGCAAAACATGTCGCCTCCTCAAAATAAGGGTAGAGGAACATCGCAAAGCTGTGACACAGGGAGATATTGATAAATCGGGTATAGCTGATCATGTATGGAAAAATGGAGACCACCTCCCCCTGTGGGATGAAGTTAAAATAATAGACAGAGAACACCACTAGAAAATACGAAAACTAAAAGAAGCAGCACATATGCTAGGACACAACAACCTCCTAAGCAGACTGAGTGCAGATATGAATAGCGTATGGGAACCGGTATTAAGGAAGGATAGGAGAATATGAGATTTATAAGCCCTAAAATTAACTCCATAATTGCCCACGGCCTTTTGACGTAGTGGTTAAGAGCACGGGCTACTAACCCCAAAATTCCGAGTTCAATTCCGGGCAGTGACCTGAATAATAATAATAATAATAATAATAATTTCCCCAAGACACCTGATGAAGGCTGGAGGGTATATCAGCCGAAACGTGTTAACAACAAACAAGATGAGGACAATTATTCGTCAAATGTAAATAATGTCATAATTTTGAGTTGATCAAGAATGATAGAAACTAGTGCAGGGTTGACTTCTAATATTTTTGGATTCTTCTGATTAGTTTTTGAATTATTGTCCTGAAGTTTAGTTTTCTTCATTCTTTTGATTGACTGTTTAAATCAGTGCATTTCAGTTTTTTTTTGTTTTTCTCTTTTTTACTAATCTCAGATTACACTAATCCGACTGAAAGTATCCTTATGTTAATCTCTTTTTCTCAAATAATGCTTCCCTGTGTGTGTGTACATGAATGAATTGTTTATGCTTTGATGAATATGTTTAGATGTGAGTTTGTAGAATAATTTGTCTTAGTATTATTATTGACTTAATATTTTATTTAAAGTGCTTATAATCAACGCTGTATGGAATGATGTAAAGCATGTTACTCGATCAGATTTCTGAATTTGTTTATCTTAAGCTATGAATGCTGGGAAATTTATAAAGGAAGCCATTGTTGTCACCTGTAGTTCAGTGCTATAAAACAATTCTGTCCCCTAAAATAAGTGTCATTGTTCTTGGATCAGTGTTAATTTACTTATTCATGTATGTTATGTGGATGCCTTTGCTGTCATTCTTCACAGAACCCTCCGCCGGTTCCAACAAGACATACAGATGGAGTTTTGTCTGCTTCAAACAGCGATTGCTCTGCTTCATCAAGAAAGCCACCAAGTGATCTAAATGCTAACAACAGACGACTTGCCAATTCAACGGAGTCTTTACCCACCATTGTAACAATGAGGTAAGTATGTATATTTATGAAGAGCTTCATTACTGCTTTATGATTTTTATATGGGCAGTAAACTTTGTGCTGTTTATGTAGGTAAGGTACATTATTTCACTTAACTCAGTCAGTGTAAATGTAAACTCAGTCAGTGTAATGTAAAGGTACATTATTTCACTTAACTCAGTCATTTGGCTGTAGGTGCTTGGAGGAAGAAGGCATTCCATTACAAAATGTTCTAATTCATGCAAAATCCAAATCTGAAGATTGTCTAAACCATAACTAGCACATTAAATCTTCTGCTTGTCTTCAAGGCTTCATGGGGTCAGTGTATTACTTATGTTTCTGAAGTATTAATGTCTTCTCTTCTAGAATAATAAATGAAAAATGAAGAAAGCTTCTAACTATGCAGATTTTTTTTAAAACTTTTGTATTTCGGGTGCAAAGGTCTATCTTCAGAGGGATACAGTCAAAGAAAAGTGTGTCTATGTAGATCATGTCGTCTTGGATAGCTGGATGGGCAGTGACCTTGTTTTAGTCTTGTGCTTGTGCTAGTAGTAGTAGCTTCTCAATTGATGGTGTTAATGGTGCTGTGTCCTAAAGGTCACACTGAGGACAGTGGTGCCATGCCATAGAGGTCACACTGGGGACAGTGGTGGTGGTGAAGGCAGTTGTTGATGGTGGTGAGTGCTGTGGTAGTAGTTGGTGGTTGTAATAACAGTAAATGTTGTGATAGTAGTCAGTGATGGTGTCTACATTGGTATAGTTGGTGATGGCATTGGTGGTGCATGTTCTTGTAATAGTCATTGACAAGGTAGTAGCTGTCAACAACAACATTTCTCATTGCAGTGGAAGCTGTGGTAGTGACAAATAAGGTGCCGATAGGCAACAGTGCTGATTACCGTCATAGAGGTGAAGATGCTAGTTGTGGTTGCAGTGATGTAGGGGTCAGTTTGTAATATATTTATAGGTGCCACAGGCCCAACTCCAATCGACTATAAATTTTCAGGTTAAGTCAGTGAATCAGTAAGGATTCCTTGATATGGAGATTTCCTGTATTCCTCTCTGTGGCCAATCTGTCTCTCTAGTGATGTTGCTGCTTTTGATTAAATGTTTGTGGAAGGAAGATGCATTTGTAGTAAGATGTTCCTTTAGTCATATGTGGAATGGTCAGACCATACTACAGATGTAATAGTCACTGTATTTGGAATACTGTATCTGGTACACAATGTATATTCGCAACACTTGTTTGTGTTTTGGATAGGACAGTTTACTAGTGTGCAGGGCTGCTGTTCTACGCGTGACCTCCTTGTTGACAGGTGTCTACATAAGGACAGTCCCAAATGGGCTGATAGGATGTTGAGGCTTTACCTGTGAGTGGCCTTATGGATGGCAGAGGTGATCTTCTCATTAAAAGTGAGTAATCCTCAGGAAGCAGGTCCTAGAGAGATTCCTCTTGCCACATTTTTTTGGCTTGTGTCCATGTAGCATGTTTGTGATGGATGCTGGGTATCTGTTGATTTCAAGTATCTTGAGGAACTTTACAACCTCTGTGACCTGGCTGGTGCTGTCACTGCATCTGTAGTGTATACAGGCAATCTCGTTTTGTATGTAGCCGGTCTTCTCTTGTTATTTTTCAGGTAACTTCATGCAGAAAAGTCTATTATTTAAGTAAATTATAACAAGTAGAATTAAGGGCATTGTCTAGAGATAACAACAAAAGACCTCATAGAATATAAATTTATGGCCATTCTAAAGAAAATTCGGTTTTTTTTTTTTTCTTTCTCAAAAAAAGATGTTTAATGTTTTTTTTAACTTTTTAATTAAGAACCTTACTGAAATTGCTATTTAACTGGGGAAAGTTTTCCCTGTGTCTTAATCTGCAAGAATATATTACTTTGCTTAAGGAATGTCAATCTAACTTAAACCTTTAGCATTCTGTCGAATGTAATGTCTTTTTATTCACATTGTTTTGAATTAATCATATATTATCTTGTAGCTTCAAGATTTCAATGATGTGGTTGTTTATTTTGAATAAGTTTGTAGGATAGATGTGTGAGGTCAGACCTGGTCTGTTTGAACATAAAAAGGGTAGAATATTAGGCTGAAAATGAATGATTTAAATTCCAAAGAGTTAATATTTCATTCAGTGTATTGATAATTTCAAACTGGCTTGAGTCATGTTATGGTAAGATAAAGAAGTGTAAAATTGGTCTTCAAGATTTGAGTTGGATCATCAACATGTACTCTGCATTGGCTGTGTGGTTGTTTTCAAATATTTCTTAGTGGATTAGCTCTTCCCAGTCCCATCAAGCACAGAGCAATGTCTTGTGTAGATGCAGCTCTGGCTTTGCTTCTCAGGACTCAGCCATTTTGTCCTCTGCTTCATTCTGATGTAAAACAACATTTTTCATCGCCAGTTATGGTGCAGTAAAGAAATTTCTGTTTACGTCCATGAATAGCATAGTGTTGAAGGAGAAAACTGGCAGCAATATCATGAGAGCATCCTATCTGTTTGGCCAATCCCTTAGTGGATTAGCTCAGATATCATGGATAAGCTCATTCAGTCAATCTTTAATGAACTTAAGTTGGCTGAAATGTAGAGAGTCCGTGAAGCCAAATTTCTTTTTCTTGAAGCGTGAAAATCACCTCTGTGCAGTTCTTTCAGTAACAGCACTTTCGTATTCAGCACAAACGTTTCAAGTTACTTTGACAGCCTTGGAACTTGGATTGAAAATGAAGAAAAGCTGGTTGTTTTTCTTTACTAGTTTTAGTCATTGGGCTGTGGTCATGCTGGAGCACTGAAATTTTTTTTTCCCCCATTTGGCAATTTGTCACAATATTGCCATATGCCTGGAAAGATGTAAAATTGATTCAGATATCAAAACCAATAGTAGAGTAAGAATAGAGCTACATATCACCATATGATACTAGGATAGAAATATCTTTTTTGTGTTAAATCAAATATTGGAAAGAAACTGATTTGTCTGACAACCTAATATTTTATCCTAGGTGAGATATGTAACTCTACCTAAATTTGTAAATAATAAACTCTACTCTCAGTGAGTAGTTAATGATAGAAAGCATATTCAGTAAGGATTTGAAATTCTCATTCCTTAGTGTTTTTGTTTCCCAAGAACTGATGTCAAGAACGAAACACTGAAATGAAAAAAAAAGATATTTTTAAATATAATTTCAATCAGACTTTAATATAAAATATAGTAATATTTTATATGATTTCTATCAAAATTTAATATAAAAGATAGTAATATTTTGTGATAAATCTTAAGCTGTAGATACCATCCTTGCATCCTGGATGTAAAAATACATTTATTTATTAAAAAAAACAAAAAACTGGTCATTTATACCAAACTAAATTGGTTTCTTTCATTTCAGATCGCAATACAAAATCCCAGTTACTCAATCACCTTCTGTGGATCCTTTCAAAGATGTTAAGGAGTATCTTTTTCAAGCAGCGGAATATTCCAGCAACTTAGGAGAAAAAATTACAGTTAGTCATCTTTTTGTTTTTTATTTATTTTGTAAAAGAAATTTTGTCCTATTTTTTGTTATTTTTATCATTATTAGTGAGCTAGCAGAATCATTAACATGCTGAGCAAAATGCTTAGCAGCATTTTGTCTGTCTTTACATGTTGAGTTCAAATGCTGCTGAGATCAACTTTGCCTTTCATTCTTTTGGGATTGATAAAATAACAGTTGAGCATTGGGGTTGACGCAGTCAACTACTCCCTTCCTACCAAAATTTCAAGCCTTGTGCCTATACTGATTGTTATCATTTTGTGATAGTTGTATGCAAGTGTCACTTTCCAATCTTCTGCAAAATCATGTCTGGTTGTGTGGAAATATTACTTTACTTGGAAACAGGTGGAGGTTGGCAACAGGACAGGCACCCAGCCATAGAAAGATTTGCCTCAACAAATTTTGTCCAATCCATGTGAGCATGGAAAAGTGCATGTTTAAATGATGATGATGATGATGATGATAACGATTGTACTGGTGCCAGGTAAAAGCACTCATATCAGTTCCACAGAGCACTCATGCCAATGCCATGTGTGAATACTAGTGCTAGTGCCATGTGTGAACACTCATGCCAGTGTCATGTAAAAGTACTCATGCCAGTGCCACATAGGAGCACTCGTGCCAGTTCCACGCATGGACACTTGTGCCAGTGCCGCATAAGGGCACCTGTGCCAGTGCCACGTGGAGGCACCTGTGCCGATGCCATGTAGAAGCATCAGTGCCATGTAAAAAGTACTCAGAACACTCTTTAAAGTGGTTGACATTAGGAAGGCCATCCAACCATAGAGACCATGCCAAAACAGACATTTGGAGCCTGGGAAGCTCTCCTGCTGGCCAGCTCCTGTCAAACCATCATGTCAGCATGGCTACTTTACAAAAACTGTGCATATATTTACATTTAAGGTTAATTTCTCTTACATTTAGAGCTCTGTTCATAACCCTTTAATTGCAAAATTCCTTTTCACGGTCATTTCAGTAACAATGTTAAATATCTACCAAAAAAATTGTTGTAATCCTCTGTCAGACTGTTATAATGCCCACTCCAGTATAGCTGTATAGTTAGACAAATAAGACCATGACTATCTATGACCATCTACTTCATATTGTCTTCACTCACTGACACTGACTGACAGTATTTATAATGACTAGCACATACCATGCCTCAATAAACTTGACATGGGCATGGGTGTGGCTATGTGATAAGAAGCTTACTTCCCAACCACATGGTTCTGGATTCAGTCCCACTGCGTGACACTTCAGGCAAGTGTCTTCTACTGTAGCTCAGGCCAACCAAAACCCTGTGAGTGGATTTGGTAGATGGAAACTGAAAAAAGCCTGTCATATATATATATATATATCTGTGTGTGTGTGTCTGTATTTGTTACTCCATTACCACTTGACAACTACTGGTGTTGGTGTGTTTATGTCCCTGTAATTTAGTGGTTTGGCAAATGACACTGATAGAATAAGTACTAAGCTTTAAAAAAGAAAGTCCTGGAGTCGATTTGTTTGACAAAAATCCTTCAAGGCTCTGCTCCAACATGGCCACAGTCAAATGCCTGAAACAAATAAAATAGTATCAGAATATCCCAACAGAGAATCATTGCATGACATTCCTCAACCAAAAATAGACTGGTATGTAAAACTGCTTTCTGCATTTAAGAGTAATGAAACTTTGAGTGGATATAAGTGATTTCTACCGTAAAAGGATTAAGGTTGATCTGATTATACTCTGAATTTTGTGATCAAATTTAGTTGTGCTTCTGTTTATTTATCTGAAAAGTATTAAAAGTAAACAGATACCAGTAATATACTAGTGTTGATCAAGCTGACTCTACTTTAAAGATACACAATTACAATGATTTTGTTTGTCTTGAGTGTCACCACATTTCACTTTATATTTGGGACATAAACCCAATTTAAAATAATAATCATTATAATCATTGTTGTCAGGACAACTTTAAAACCCTTGTTTATATTCTCTATGCCAGGGGTACCCAACCACCGGGTCACAAGCCAGCCAGTAATGGGCCATGGATCATTTGGTACTGGACCACATAAAGAATAAATTTTAAACTTCATTGTCTATTTTATAGACTGTTGTAGTCTGCAGAATGGTTTTGCATTATCATCAGTGTTAGCTTTATCTCATATCCAAGAATTTAGTTTCTTCTTTACTGAACACTTCCTTTATGGTTATGCTGTTGATGTTTATGTAGACTAATTCTTGCATAGAAGTGTCAGTGGCATTGACTGCATGGTAATGTTGGTGGAAGACAAGGTTGATTTTTTTTCAAGCATTGTATATGTATTATATATGTACTATATATGTATTACATATGTAATAATTAAATTATATATTATGCACTTTGTTGTTATGAGCATGATCGCTCAGTGTGGTAAATTGTCTTGCATGAAACCAGTCTGTGGTGCAAAGAAAAGTTGGGGGAAACTGTTCTAGGTATAACATGTCATCTGATCCTTGGGTGTGTTTAACAGGCTCACTCTATTGTAATCACTCTGGCCCAACACCTGGTTTCCCTCACTTACAGATAGCCAAACTGAGTAACCAACTGCATTAGTTATAATATGGACAAACTTTGCCTCCTGATATCTCATGTATCATCTAAATACTGCAATTGAATGAATCAGCTTTATGCTCTGTACTTCTTATATAATTCCTCTTGCACCTATTAAAGTTATCAGAGTGGGATTAATAGTGCAGAATTAGAGCTGGACTAGATTTAAGTTATCAACTCTATTATCTTGAAAATAACTGTAAGTTCATATCTGCATTAATATCTGAATTGACATTGATTTTCATTGCTTCACTAAAGATATAATTAGCACCAATTATATGAAGGAATCACAACTTTTCATCTTAACAAATTGGTTTTGCATTGAATTCTTTTAAGTATTTAGATGTGTTTGTTTTGAGTTCAAATCCTAACACAGCTGATTTTATCTTTTATTCTTATTGAATTGATAAAAGAGAATACTGTCAGTCAATACTGAGTCAAGAAATTGGTGGATTTGTACCATGATAAGAAATCATTGAATTGCTGCTGTTGTTTAGGCCCAGGTCACCTTGATCATAAAGCAGCTCTATGATGACAGGCATTCCAGCCATGACCAACGCTACATTATCCAGTCAATGTATCCTTATATTTTCAAGATTGGGTGGTTTGAGGGAAATCAGGCTGCTGGTTCTAGGAGATTGAGCAAATAGTTTTCCAGATGTTGTGGCCTGTCAAATTAAATAGGGGAGTGTTTCACCTTCACCGTGGTCAGTTCAATATTAATTACTGGAATTGATTACTTCTACTAATGGGATCTTTTAAGGTGTAGATCTCGTTTTTATATATCTTGATAGTCAGTCAAACAAATGAGAACATTGGTTTAATGCATTTTAGAACTTTGTTTATTGCGTAGGTTCAAAACCATTAATATAGAAGGTACAGGATAATGACCAAGGTTCATAAATAAGCACTTCAACATCTTGTCTCTCTCTCTCTCTCCCTCTCTCTCTCTCCCTCTCTCTCTCTCTCTCTCTTTTCATTGACCACAAGTAAAACTTCTGTTGTACCAAATCTACAAGAGATTTCATCTTTTATGCCGCACACTAGTGATCTTACACTATAGAGAACTTGGATGAAAGCATCTTGCTTATGTTAACCATGTTAAGAACCTTCTAGCTGTGTTGCTTATGTAAGAGTTACATTTGTTTCGTTTGCATTGGAACTGTACTTTCCAGCCTGTTCCTTTGACTTACAATGTTTTGGTTATGTTTCACACACATTTTCCCTTTCATACTTCAATTACCTTCTTATTAACTCTTGTAACACCACCACACACTTCTGTGCAGCTGATATCAGTTATCACACCTTCTTAACCTCAGCACAAAGGTGCCAGAACATCCACTGTAAACACCTCATTGCCTTTATGAAGAGAGACCTCAAAAATGTTTTTTCCTGGAGTATGATGATCTTCCTATATAGGGCCAAAGCACTATTAAATCTCTCAAAGTTGATACTTAAAGGCAAAGGCTTTTTTGTCTTTCTCCTCCTTTTCTCTTCTTCCTGTTCTTTTTCTGTCTTGCAAGTTACTTGGTTACCTCACTAATACCAGTGATACCATAAAAAGCACTTAGCACACACTGTAGAGTGGTTGGTGTCAGGATGGGCATCCAATCACAGAAATTTTGCCATATCTGACATTGGAGCTCAATGTAACTTTGCAACTCACCAGATCCTGTCAAACCGTCCAGGCCATGCCAGTATGAAAAACGGATGTTAAATGACGATGATGAAGCTTCACAATTTTTGATAGTTTTTTCCGACAGCTTCATTTATAAAACATTTGCCAAAACTGCATACAAATGACAAGGGGTGCCCCCACCCAATAACAGAAAATTCTTCAACTTTAATTAGTTGCTAACCCTTTAAAAACTAACATTAGGTCCAGATATTTGGGCTGGTACTGATGCCACTTGCACACACACACACACACACACACACACACAAACACACACACACACACATCTTAGGTAGCAGTCAAAAGTGATTTCAACTGGTGCCACATCAAAAGCATCCAACACACACTGTAAGGTGGTTGGCGTTAGGAAGGGTGTGCAGCTATAGAAATGAGGCAAAATCAGACTGGAACCTATTGCAGCTTCCCTGCTTTCCAACTCTGGTCAAACTGTCCAACCCATGCCAGCATTGGAAAACGGACATTAAAGGAGGATGATGATGTTAGTAAGTCTAGCTGTAAAATTACAAGTTGTAGCGATTCATTTGCAGATATTCAAATTTATAATCGGAAAACAAATATTAATTTCATGTTATGTAATTAGTAAAACCTTCTAAGTTAAAAAAAATCAACATCTAAAAGTTCTTTACATATAAATCATTTGAAAATAAATTAGGAAGAATGAATTTTACAAATATTGTTTTATTGGTTGTTTATTAGTTGTAGATTTACAATGTTGAATGTTATTGTTAAAGATGGAGTTTGAAAGTTTGCTAAGGGCCTTTTATGCTATGAGAAGCCTAGTACATTGCTCTACTTTTTTTTCCTCAACCATGTTGAAGTAGATGTAATAATATTTACTTCATTATTGGAGTGGAACATTAAGTAAATTACTGCACTGTAAACAGGTGTAACTTATTGTTTCCATTGCCTTTGTTTACAATAAATTTCGCTGAAGGCAGTGAAGTAGCAGAAATACTAACACACCAGGCTGAACATCTTTTAATATTTAACTACTTTGTGTTTAAATACTGCTGGAACTGACATTGCCTTTCATCTTCCTTGGATCAATAAAATGACATTCATGTTTGCATGTACTGGCATCAATTCAGTTGACTGTCTCTACATATTTCTGGCCTTGTGCCAGTTGTGTATTTTCCATTATATTATTCTTTTGTTGTCTTTAACTAGTTCTGCTGTGACTAATTAGCTAACCTTTTCAATGACACTGCTGCATGACAACTATTTTAAGGTTATTGTTAGAAAGCACTGTAGTAACACAAGAATAAAGATAACGATTTTACATTTTCATCATGGGTATTTTCCTGTAGCTAAGTTTATTAGTGCTGTTTCTTTGAACTTGTAAGTGTTGCTATTTATTATGGCTAGTAAGGAGAGTGGATAAACAAACTCATTAATGCAGTGGACAAAATACCTTGCAGTATTTGTTCTGGCTCTGTGTGTTTTGAGTTCAGATCCCACCAAGGTCAATTTTGCCTTTTACCTTTCAGGTTTAGGAAAATGAACTGCCAGACAATATTGGGGTTGATGATGTTGACTAACTCCTCTTAATTTCAAGTTATGTGCCTATGTTTGAAAGATTAATTAAGGCTAGTATGCCTGGCCTTGTTCCTATGTAATAAAAATTATTGTTAGTCGAGGTATTTCGTGTTGCAAGACAGTGTAGGAGAGAGAATAGTGATGTTGTAGGAGAGAAATGTGTTCGCATGGATGATGGTACGCTTGCATTAAATGAGGATGCAAAGAAAGAGGTCTGGAGATGCCACTACGATAGATTGCTTAATAAAGAGAATGAATGGGAGAAAGAGAGCCTGCCGTATGTCGACCCAATAGAGGGACCAGCTATCCGAGTTGATAGTACCAGGGTAGATAAAGCAATTAAGAGTATGAAGACCGGGAAAGCCCCCGGCCCATCAGGAATCACTGCAGAGATGCTCAAAATATCTGGCAGTGTTGGCTATAGCCTAGTCACCCGTAT
>NC_068995.1:36561391-36574545 GCF_001194135.2 Octopus bimaculoides | reverse complement strand
GCTTGTGCGGGTGGCACATAAAAGACACCATTTCGAGCGTGGCCGTTTTCGTGCGGGTGACACGTAAAAGCACCCACTACACTCTCTGAGTGGTTGGCGTTAGGAAGGGCATCCAGCTGTAGAAACTCTGCCAAATCAGACTGGAGCCTGGTGTTGCCATCCGGTTTCACCAGTCCTCAGTCAAATCGTCCAACCCATGCTAGCATGGAAAGCGGACGTTAAACGATGATGATGATGATGATGATGATGGTAAAAGAGTAAGTAAATTGAAAAAAGTCTATAGTGTTAGGTTATATGCCTTATGGTATTATTCGTACTTTGTACTAAAGTTTGTGGAGAATAACCTCATCAGTTGTAGCTTTCCAATAGATCAATCACTGATTCATTACTTTGTGATGAAACTGATAAGGAAGTGTCTATCTTGAACTTTGTAAAGAACCGTTTTTCAGGTTTTCTTCTCTTGATGTTTATATTCTAAGCTGATATGAATCAGTGTGTGTGTATAGATATAAATATCATCATTTGATGTCTGATTTTGATGCTGGCATGGGTTGGATATCTTGACAAGATTGAGCAAGCTGCAGGGCTGTGCCAAGCTCCTGTGTTGGCTTTGGCAGGTTTTCTATGGCTGGATGCTAACCATCCAGTATCTACTAAGTGTTTTTTTGTTCTACCACTTGTAGTGAGGTCACCAAGACTGTTTCCACACACTGTCCATCTATCAAACTTCGACTCCCCAAGCTGTTGTCCAACCATAATAAACGACACTTGCCCAAAGTGCTGCACATTGAGAATTAATCTGGAACTGTGTGGTTTCAAAGTAAACTACTTAACCACCAATCCAATCCTGTGCTAATATTTATTACACTCTTTGCTTATAACCCTGAAAATATACACTGATGAAGTACGTTGTTGATTAAATCAACTACACTCCTCTTTTAAAACTTGTGATCTTGTCCCAGTAATATAAATCCTAATTAGCAACGTGTCAGAAATGTAGTTTTGATTCACTGTGACTAATTAGCTAACCTTTTCAAGGACACTGCTGCATAACAACTAAATTTTATAGTTATTCTGTTTTACTCTTTTACTTGCTTCAGTCAATTGACTGCGGCCATGCTGGAGCATCGCCTTTAGTCGAATCAAATCGACCCCAGGACTTATTTGTTGTAAGCCTAGTACTTATTCTATCGGTCTCTTTTTGCCGAACCGCTAAGTTACGGGGACCTAAACACACCAGCATCGGTTGTCAAGCGATGTTGGGGGGACAAACACAGATACACAACATATACACACATACATATATATATATATACACATATATACGACGGGCTTCTTTCAGTTTCCGTCTACCAAATCCACTCACAAGGCTTTGGTCGGCCCGAGGCTATAGTAGAAGACACTTGCCCAAGGTGCCACGCAGTGGGACTGAACCCAGAACCATGTGGTTGGTAGGCAAGCTACTTACCACATAGCCACTCCTGTTATTGTTAGCAAACAGTATGATGATGAGGAGCAAAAGCGGCATACCCTTAAGTAGTTATGTAAACTGATCTTTGATGCTGCAGGATTTTTCTTCTTGCCTGCACATTTAGTTTTAAAGTGAGGGTCAGTTTCCACAATCTGATCCTACTCTTTGAACTCGCACACATGCCACAATCTTTTGGATATCATTCTCTTCTGACTGATGGCTGTGTTCATTATTAAAGCAATTCTGTTTTCTACAAAATATCATTTTACTTGACAACTTCACTTTTAAATGATGTAACCCTCGCCTCTTTCTGTCACTAACTCATTTGTGTTTGAGAACGGTGATCCCCTAACCTTTATTACATTACAGACCAGTTTCATGAAATACAATTTTCCCACAGGCCAAGAGGTTACAGTGCATAACAAAACACAATAAATGCATAATATATAATTTAATATCATTATTTTAGTTTCTTTATCAAAGCTCTTTCATCATATATCTATCTAGTGACCTCTTCAGTGAATCTATATGCCACGTCTCCTTCCTCCTGTACTGCTTGTTCCACAAAATAGAATTAGCAGAATGGGCTGAGACACATGGAATAATGAGTTGCTGAAGGGGTCACAGGATGTGTGATAAAAGAGCTTTGATAAAGAAACTAAAATAATAATAAAGCTGAATGGAAAACCAAATACATAGTGCATGTGTTTAGTTGGCAAAATATGACCATCCCCAAGTAAAACATCTATTTCAACACATGATTTCACATCAAGAATCTTGCAAAACAAATACATATTACATATAAAATTAATTTAATTATTACATATAAAAATATACTTATATATTATATGTAATATATACTTATATATTACTTATGCAAAAACCCCATGCAGACTGCAATAATAAATAAAACAAATAAAATTTTAAAATATATTCTTTCTGTAGAACCCAGTGCTAAATGAGCCAAGGCCCAGCACGTCTCCATGCCAACCAAAGCCTTATGAGTGGATTTGATTGGTAGAAACTGAAAGAAGCACATCACGTGTGTGTGTGTCTTTGGATTTGTGTTTGTCTACCACCACTCAACTGGCGTTGGTTTGTTTATGTCCCTGTAACTTAGCAATTTGAGAAAAGAAATTGATAGAATAAGTGCCAGGCTTTTAGAAAATAGGTACTAGGGAATATTTGTTTGACTAAACCCATCAGGGTGGTGTCCCGACATGACCTCGATCCAATGACTGAAACATGTAACAGTAAAAGAAACATTTAAATAGTCATAACTTATGAAAAGTCAAACATTAAAATTCTCAAAGAGGCAAGGGAGAGCACTCCATAAACTTCACTCAACTACAAACTAAATAGAAACATACTGTAGGAAGAAAGTTTTGTCTTTGATAGCCATAGTATCACAGCTGGCTATGTTTCAGTCTCACCAGACCATCTCAGTGTATCAGTCCATTTACAAACTTTTCAACTCACCATATTCATGCAGAAAACATATCTTAAGAAATTTTTACATATTATAAATTTGTCTTATGAGAAAATTGGTTTTACCCCCAATTTATCAAAGTTAAACCCTATATCTATGTTACAATATATTTGTATTACACACACACACACATGCTTGAGAAGACACATCAAGGCAAGTGAAATCACACATAAAAGGAACTCATGCTACACTACTATTTTAGAGTGGTTGGTGTTAGGAAGGGCAGAGAAACCAAGCCAAACCAGACTGGAGTCTGGTATAGCTCTCCAGCTTACCAGTTCCAATCAAACCATTCAACCCATGCCAGCATGGAAAACGAATGCTAAATGATGATGATAATAATGATGTGTGTATGTGTGTGAAAATTAAGATGAAAACCAGTTTAGTTCCTAATTAAGCATCCAAATGCATTTGAACCATCCAATGCTAAGTTCCAAATAATTGCAGTGGTGAAATGTATTTATACTGGTTTTTTTATGTGTGCTCTATATGTCATAATTAGTAAGACTGCTAAGTACAGTGGTTGACTAACCATTATACTGAAAGCCGAGTGAATAATGATAATTATCATTATCCACTTGGATAATCTATGTGGAGCTCTAAACCATACAGTAATAGTTATACATCTAACTACACATGCACATGCTATACACAGTATATTTATGTTGCAATATACCTGTGAAGGTGCATGGCTTGGTGGTTAGTATCGGGTTCACAATCATAAGGTAGTGGGTTCAATTCCTGGACTGGGTTGTGTGTTGTGTTCTTGAGCAAGACACTTCATTTCATGTTGCTCCAGTTCACTCAGCTGTAGAAACGAGTTGTGATATCACTGGTGCCAGGCTGTATCAGCCTTTGCCTTTCTCTTGGATAATATCGATGGCATGGAGGGGGGAGGCTGGTATGCATGGGCGACTGCTGGTCTTCCATAAACAACCTTGCCTGGACTTGTGCCTTGAAGAGTAACTTTTTAGGTGTTATCCCATGGTTATTCATGACTGAAGGGGGTTTTTACCCTTTTTATACAATATACCTATGAGTTATCGTGAGGACTTAGCAGTTACGAATGAACTATACTGAGCTGCAGAGATCCATTGCAACCAGAACATTTCTGAAGGTTTTACCACAGCTATCAAAGATTAGGAACCCCCATCCTCACCTTACATATTTCATTCAATTCTTTGGTTGACGAAAATCTTGAGTTCACTCCCTTGACTCTAATAACTTTTAATTTGGTGATTATAATTACAATTGATTAAAGATATTTTCAAATCACCACATTAAATATGGTTGTCTGCACTTCATGGGGATATATGACAAGCTATATTTATGGTAGTAATTAAATTCAGCTCTGAAAGTTAACAAAATACAGCTGTTTATAGCAACCAATTGGTCTTGCTCTAAAGTAGCTATTTTACAGCTAAGTTGACTGAGCCACTTGAAAGTTAAATATATTAACCATAAAAATAACATTGTTTGGGGAAGAATATGAACCCCAGACTTTGGTTTCTATTTGCCATTATTCTTTAGTCCCAAGTCAACTCTGATCAAGCTGACTTATGATTAAAAGCATTCCAACTGTTACTGTCCTGTATTTTTCTGGTGTTATGTAGGATTACATTATCTAAAGTATCCGTTAGTTAAGGGTTTATGTGTGGGATTTGAGTGAGGTTTGTCCTCTGTTTATAGCAAGTTGAGTGATCTTGTGTAAGCTCTCATTGACTTGTCTCTATTTGTTCACATGTGTATGATTGTGTGTATGTGTACGTATTTAAAACTATAGATATTAGTTTACATTACCACTTGGAAGCATAAGAAAGCATTACAAGTCTTGTTCTGATCAAGTGTTCCAACACTTAGTGGTTCTCATGGTAGTGACTGGATAACCATCATCAAATGTGCCCTGTGTCTTGCTTTAATATCTTTATCAACTTCGGATATTTAACAAAAGCAATTAATATGCCAGCTCTTATATGAGCTGAATGAAAAAATGACAGTCTATTTTCTCTACCTGTATTTGTGTTATTTCCCCTCCCCCCACTGCAATTATTCTTAGCCTCATAGAGTGTCTGTTTTGTTTAAATTATTACAAACATGATGTACAATCCACTTGATTTCAGAGTGAGTTCACTTGTAAAGCAATAACTCTTTTAAAATTTTGCTATCTCTTTCTCTTTTTTGTAGGAACTTCCACATTCTGGGCAATATATTAATGGAATTGATAAGGTAATTTTTACTTCTATTTACATATTATTCTGTATTAACCCTGCTTTATAATTTTCTTTTGACAGAGGAGATAAAACTAATTATTTTAATTATTTTGTTTTAATAGTCTTTATTATTTGCTTGTTTCATGTCCTTGGTCAAATATTTTGATGATAGTTTTGGTGAATCAAAGTGTGAGTTTAATTTTTGATCTCTGTATATCCCGTCTTTTTTTTTGTTTTTCATATACTGTGTCCTATCCTAGCCTACAATATCCAATATGTCCTTTTTTATATAAAAATAAGACAGTGTGTACTTTAAGGAGAATTTGGTTGATTTTTCTAGTAGGTTGAGTAGTCACCTACAGGCGCCTTCATTGGCTTAAGAAACTTATGTTAACCTGCAATTTTATCTAAATATCTGATAAATGAAAATCTGAGAAAACAACGTACTTTCTCAAAAACAACATGCAGCCTAAAGAATTCTACAGGGTCCCTAAAAGATGCAGATAATTACTATTTATTCCTAACAGTACTGGTGTGTTTAAATGGCTATAAAATGGAATGATTTTAATTAGAAAACTAATAATACTGTAGCTTGAAAAAATCTAACATTGTTCCTTAGAAAAACTATATGCTTTTTGTTGAAATACTGATATAATTAATGTATGACCACCACAATCACTTACTAATGCCTCAGTGAGGCAGCCCCTTTGTGGTTGCAAAATTTTGCTAGAAATATTAGCTAAGTCTCTTTCAAATTATATATCACCATCTGCGTTTTAAAAATTGCATTAGATAATGTCCGGGGTACCTGAAAAAGAAGAAGAAAAAAAGGTGGAGTGGCCTGGGACAGACACTTTTTTATTATAGATACACTCAACCAAGACTGATTGTAGCTAAACAACAGTCCTCACCACCAAGTAAACTCTCTCTAAACCATTTAGTTCCAACTTCTCTGATGTTAGATGTCTGTGTGAGAAAACAATTTCTAGTGCTGTGTATGTTGGGTAGTGATGAGCTAGAAGTTGATTTATCATAACTGATTCAGTGCTTTACATTGCTCAGAAGTATTGATGCTGAAAACTTTGTGTTTCGTCTTTAGGAAAAAATTATTCAAGTGTTATGTATGGTTTATTCTACTATACGGAGCTAAAATATGGATATTAACAGGAGTACCTTTTTTCTTTCTTTTCTTTTTGCTTACTGCTGGTGTGGATTCCACCCCTATGGATGCATTCCAGTTACTCTCTTGATAGAGTTAGGTGATCCTTACCATTGATCTTCTCGGATCCCTCTGCTCAGCTTCTGTGTAAGAAGCACCTCTATCTCAGTTGAGCTCTTCCATTACTTCTTCATGATCCACCATGCTGCAGTTCCATGGCTTTGCTGTATCCCTGGCAGAAGTCTTTAGAGAATATTATGGACAAAACTCAAAACCAGTGATGAAGTACTAAGAATGGCAACAACTTCAAATTCTGTGTATAATTAGACACCATTAGAGTGAAAACTAAAATATTTTGACCATCTTAATTTGCTTTTAATGGCTTATTGATTCCAGAAGCTAAAATTGCTCAAAAGCGAGGTAAAGAATTCTCTGGTGGATAATATCAAGAATTGGACAGATTTAAAAATACTGGAGCACAATGCACTCCTTTGGACCTATCAGATTCTGTCAAACTGGCCAACTCATGCCAGCATGGAACATAGATATCAAATGATGATGATGAACACAAGAAAGAAGGTGATACATGGTGTTCAATCTGCTGATAGAGGATTTCATCGTGTATAATCCTTAAAAGTATGGACAATACTTGATAATGTGAAAATTATACAAATAACGGTTATTGTGTGTATGGAATACTTGTGTCAACGAAATTCTTTTTGAAGGGTGTGTGAACAGGTAAATGGAAGGAGGAAAGGAATGGTAAAATTTATTAGAATGTACAAATTCTTGAGCCTGTGGCGCCTTGTTTATAAAGGCCCACCATTGTTGAACTGATTGTAGAACTTCTTCAGCTAAACTTTGCCATGTTTAATCATTGTTGTATGATTTAAACAAAGGAGAAAAGACACCCACCAAAGACCTGATAGCGAGGAAAGAGAGGAAGAAACTACAGTATTTTCTGGCATGCAGCTCTATGAAGTATATGAAGTGTAAACATTCAAACACTGTCAGTATCTTTCCAAATCCTGCTGCATTTCACATGGAAATTTTGGCCTTCCAAAGTTGTCTTGGGGTATAAGTCAACTTACTTTAATTGGCTGTAAATTTTGATCTGAAAAAATTGGACATGTATGCTGGAAAATTTGGTACAACTCATTGGTTACTGCAGTGGGAGGCACTCTTTGAGAGCCAGTCTGCTCTGAATACTTGCAACAAGGTGTACTTAGCTACAGTTCATTGAAGTGTGATGGTGGTGGTTGTGATAAACTGTGGAGTGGACTTGATTGTCAACACAAAGCACTCTTTCAGCCATAATTCAATATCTCTTCACATCACATAACTATACCAGTTAAAGTAATTTCCTCTTGCATGCATTGATTGTTACATTTTTCATCTAATGTGGATATACCTGTGTGTGTGTTTGTGTGTGTTGATTGATTGATTTTTCTTATTTTTATTTTCCCAGGATCTGCTCCTCCTTAAAGCAACTTCTTCTGCAACTGTTCATTGTCTTCAAGATTGCCTTAATATTCTCCAGATGCGACAAGTAATTAATTTTCTTTCTTTTAATTACTGCATTTTAAATTTACTGTTATTTATTTTCAGTATATTTCCATACTTGAGTTTTTGGTTCTTCAAAGATGAATTGTTTGCTGCTTTGCTTGTTTTTGTCTTCTGCCTGTTTGTTTCTCACTTCCAGCTGCGATGTGAAGTTATATATTTTTCTCTTACAGATTCGCAAATGATGTCATCACAAAAAAAAAATGCTTGACTAAGAAATGATTTTCAGTATTCTAAGAGAGTTAAATAATTTAATATGTTTTCAATAACACTAATTCATATTAATAAATTGCATGTACTTCGTTAAATTTTGAACTAATATATTGGAATTAAATTTCTATAGAAAAGGTTTTAATAATTAATAGAATGTTCTACTGTATCTATTTGTACAGTAAATTTGAAGTCTGTGAACTGAACTAGTAGCAATGTTATATACAATGAGTGTGTTGCAACCATGGCTACAGTAGCATTAGTATAGACTGTTGGTAATTTTACTGTGACCATGGCTACAGTAGCATTATTAAAGACTGTTGGTAATTTACTGTAACCTTGACTATAACAGCATTTAGGTTATTAGTTTTCTGTTGTAACTATGGTTACAGAAGCGCTATTACAGATGATAGGTAATCTGTTGTAACCATGGTTACAGTAGCATTATTATAGACTGTTGGTAATTTTACTGTAACCATGACTACAGTCGCATTATTAAAGACTGTTGGTAACTTTATTGTAACCATGGCTACAGGAGTGATATCGGTCTCTTGTTACTATGACTATGGTAGCAATATTATAGACTGTTGTAACCATGACTACAGTAGCAATACCATAGACTGTTGGTAGATTTATACATAATTACAACAACAACAACAAAAATTAAAAAGTAGCACACTTAAATTCCTACTAATTTTCTTTCTCTCTTTTCCCCGTCTCTCTGTCTATCTGCCCCTCTCTTCTCATTATCAATTCGTTAGTAGTTGTTTTCTCAAGTTTGTGTATACTGTCAAACAATTAAGTTGATCAACAGGATTTCCTCTTTTCTGCTTTATTATCAAGTCCTCTTAATTGGTTTGTTAATTAAAGTAATCTTACAGGAGTGACCATTGTCAAAAAGGAAAACAAAAAAAAACAATCCTTTCTCTGAGAGCCATCTCTAGTTAATTTAGTTTGGTTTCTTGAAAAATCTTGTTTGTGGGGTTTGAAGCCCCTTACTGATTGTTGTTGCATTTGTTGTTAACATTAGTGAAAACTATACCCCTAGATATCTGTTTTCTTGAAACTATATCTAGTTTTGAATTTTGTTTTTAAAATATTCAGTTGATTGTCTTGAGCTTCGAAATTAACTTGATATTATGTATATGGGCGCATGCGCGTGTGTGTGTGTTTGTGAATTAAAATTTATAATTTGGCAGTGAAGCTTTTGCTAATGAGATAAGCATTATTGTAGTCATCAGAAAATAGCATTCAAACACCAACTGATTGTATGTCACGCCGCATAAATAATGTTTTGTGTATGCCAATGCATATAACTTCTTTTTATCACACACACATGGCCACAATTACTGCTCCTCTCTTTCCCTCTCCCATCCAACCACTCGCAAACTAATCTATGTTGGATTGTTTTACATGTTTGTATGTCAGTAAGTCCTTGAAAAAGTTTTTCTTTTATCAAATGGAAATTACTTAAGTAAAATCCGTATCTTCTGATTAGTTTTTGTCACTCATACCAAAATACCAATCTCCAGGAATCTCTTTTTCTTTCCCCAAACTTGCAAGTTCCCACACTTTTTGCTTAATGTTAAAGGGTTGACAGTCCCCTTTTTTTTTCTTTTATGCTTTTGATGTCCATGTCTGTAAGATTACAAATATTACATTGTCACTAAATGTACACTTTTGGCAATCATACGATACATATATTGTACATTTTCAGTCTAGTGCAGAGAAAACGGAGTAAGCGTTGAATAAAATATAGTCATGTAAAATCATATTTGTTAATGCATTTGAACATAAGATCTTCTACTGTGAAAAACTCTCCTCCTAAAAATGGAGTATTTTCTTCTGGGTCTATTTCAACAGCAGCAGGTCTTCTCACATTCAAATGCATTTGGATATGTTAAATATGATTTTACATGAATATATAGTGATTTCAATTTAAACAGAAGGGAATAATCATAGATAAATGTTAATTATTTATTTTGTGTCTGGGGAGAGTCATATTATCTTAATGCCTTATTATCACTTACAATTTTAACAATTTATGAATGAAAAAACTTTTTTACTCATATGTTTAAAAATGAAACTATTAACTAACTTACTGTACTGATCAATAATATTAATAACACCATGAAAATGAACAGAACTTAATTTAAGAAGATTGGGGAAAATATTTCAATTTTTAATATTTCAGGTTATATTCTGTATATGTAAGACCTTCACTTAATATATTATTCTATTTATTATTAATTACTTGATTGTGCCATCCCAAGATTTCTTGTGATGGCTAAATGAAGAAAGCTAATCAGAGATGAAGAAAACTAATCTGTATAAGCTGAGATAGACTCTTTGAGCCATAACTACATAAGGTGGATGCTCACTAAACACTGCTCACTATGATGTAGGCCTTTTCAATGAAACTAGTTACTATTTTTTCAGTTTATGAAAATTTACTGAAAGGATGGTTTTACATTTACAGTTTGGCAATGTAGAATAAGAAAATGACTGCTGTTGGCATTTTCAATGACATTCAACTGAAATACTGCATGTAGATTGGTATTACTAACATCAACAATTAACTGAAGCAGTTTGAGTTTGTGGGACATGTGCATATAAAAAATTAAAAAGCATATACTTTTCTTAAAAGCAGGCATGGCTCTGTGGTAAGGAGTCTGTTTCCCAACCTCATGGTTCTGGGTTCTGACCCACTCTGTGACAACCTGAACAAATGTCTTCTATTATAGCCCCAGGCTGACTAATAACTTGTGAGTGAATTTGGTAAGCAGAACCTGAAAGAAGCCTGTTATGTATGTGTGTATGCATGAACTTTGGGTTTGCTACATCTTTTACTGTAAGAGAGAATTTTTTCTTCATGGTAACTGTAGTGAATTTACTTTTGGGAGTTGAAACATATCGCAAACCAAGAGTTTGCACATGCCTCGTCACTGCTTGGCGCTGATATTGTTGAGTATATATATATGTGCGTTTGTGTTTGTCCCCCTGCCACTGCTCAATAACCAGTGTTAGTTTCTTTATGTTAATAACTTAGTGTCTTGGCAAAAGAGGCAGTTAAAATTGGTATCAGACTTAATGAGTTCTTGACTTGATTTGTTTCACTTAACCCTTCAAAGCAATGCCCCAGCATGGCCATAGTCCAATGACTGAAAGAAGTAAAAAATAAAAAAAAAAAGAATAGAAGACATTCATATTCATTTCCTTCTTCGATGACCATCAGACTAGTAAAAAATAATCTTGTGGTTCAACGAATCAAAATTTAATTTGCTTGACACAAATGGCTGAGGGTATAACCAGTGTTATGGCTTGAGCTACATGTCTGAAAAGGGATCAGTGCCATATATATACTCAAATCAAGAGCATTATGAACTGTATAGTTTATCAGGAAATCTAGCAGAAGACTATGCTTCTGAAATCAGTTGGATGGGTCACATATCTTCCAGCATGACAATGATTCAAAGCACATTAAAGACATAATCACAGAATTCCTCAAAAGTAAGACAATTGAAATACTGCTGTCGTCACTACAATCCCTGGATTTAAATTTAACAGAAGACTTGTGGAAATGGTTCAACACAAGTATTCCATGAATGAAATCCAGGAAATTGAGTGAACTATGTGATTATATTGCAAAATATATAAAGTTCTTTAAGTGGTTTAATATATAAAATTCTTCAGGTGGTGGTGTCAGTGCCACTGCATGGCACCTGGGGTAAGCGCCTTCCACTATAGCCTCGCACCGACCAAAGCCTTGTGAGTGGATTTGGTAGACAGAAACTGAAAGAAGCCCATCGTGTGTGTGTATATTTGGATTTGGTTTGCAAGATTCTTTATGTAAGTTTGTGTATTGAAGCATATTCTGTTGTGTCTGGGGAGAGTCATTCTTTTTTAGTGCTTTATAATTTAACACACTCACTGGTAAAATTTCCACTTATTTCTTTTTTATTTTTCTAAAATTTTCTTGCGTCTTGCAGCCTTTTCAATAGTTTTGACTCTGTCCGTTATTCACACTGCGTTCTTTTTGTTTGTTTGTGCACATGTGTGAGTGCATACACATGCATGCATGTGTGCCCTAGACATAGAAACAAAGACTGGAATAGGATACAAAGAACTTGTGACAAAGCAAACGGGGCGAGCACGTGGTATAAAACTGACAAATATCAAGGAGTGATGTTTGTAGAGGCCACAACCCATGGAGAACTAGCCCGTAGATTTAGAAAAGCTCTGAAGGAGACCAAACTCAACATTAAGATTGTTGAAAAGCCAGGGAACTCTGTCAGATCACAACTATGTAGAATGTACCCCTTTAAGAATACCATATGCACCAGTGAGAACTGCATGGTATGTAGAAGTAGCCCTGGCATTAAATATAGAACTAGAAATGTAGTTTACAGCATAAGATGCATAGAAGGTGCTTGTAAAGATATGAACATGACATACATAGGGGAGACATCTAGGAGCATTGGGGAATGACTAAATGAACATTTTGAGACAATATGACGGCAAAAAACAGCCCTCCATACTCTACCAACATGCCGAAGACCAACATGGAGGTAATCTGGGTCAACTTGACATCCACATCTCATCCAAGCACCCAAAGGACCCAACATTCAGACAAATACAAGAGTATGTCCTCATAAATGAAACTTCCCCAATACTAAATAGGAAATATACACAGTAGATATCATACCCACAGTTTCCACAGGTAGAATAGAATAGTTAGCGGGCTCTTATGTAGAGATGTGTGTATGTGTGTGAGTGTATGTATGTATATGTATATGCACATGTATGTAAGCATATGGATATGAAAGTAAACAGATCAACATACAGACGGAAAGGTACATAGGTTATGTGAACAGATACGCACACATACACAAATGAAGACTGGAACACATGACCATGTATACACACACACACACACTTTACTTCACACAAGGACACATATGGAGACACACGTCCACACATGGAGATGCACATCCATATATACAAACACGGTACATAGTTGCAAAACACACACACACACTCAGATATACACAT
>NC_068995.1:36538381-36561381 GCF_001194135.2 Octopus bimaculoides | reverse complement strand
CATACAAGGAGACAGAGGTACGCAAACACACACACATACATAAAAACACACACATGGACATGCAAACACATGAATATGCAGAATACATACATACAAATGCACACACATACATGCATATGCACACATACATACATGCATGTGTATGCACATGCGTACAAACAAACAAAAAGAATGCAGTCAAAACTATTGAAAAGGTTGCAAGACGCAATGAAAATTTTAGAAAAATAAACAAGAAATAAGTAGAAATTTTACCAGTGAGTGTGTTAAATTATAAGGCACTAAAAGAGAATGACTCTCCCCAGACAATAGTATGTATGTATATATATGTAATTAGATGTGTGTGTGTGTGTCTTTGTGACTGTCCCCCCACCATCTCTTAGCAACTGACATTGGTGTGTTTACATACCCATAACATAACAGTTCAGCAAAAGAGACCAATAGAATAAGTATTAAGCTTACAAGGAATAAGTCCTGAGGTTGATTTCTTCAACAACAACAAAAAAATCCCTTTAAGGCAGTGCTCCAGCATGGCCTTAGTCAAATGATTGAAACAAGCAAAAGAATAAAAGAAAACTCCCCAAGTAATGTAATTTTCAGACTTCTATAGATTCAATGCCTCATAGAAAGGACTCTACCTTGAGAAACCTCAGGTACCTGGCTATTATTCTCAATACTTTATACACAATTATTCTTATTTTTAAAATTTTTACTTCAGCTTATATCATTTAATAGAATAAAACCATCCTCCTTTTATTTGTTTGAATTATGATTAAATACATGAAAATAATTACCATTTAATCAGTAGTAGTTTCTTATCTTGAAATTAAATGACACCACCGTCTATGTAGTAATTATAATATTGATAATTCACAGGTTTGAGTCATCATTCTTCCATGCAGAGCCAAGAATTGATAACAAACAATAGAAATAGAAGTTCCTATTTACTGTACATAGTCCAAGACTTACTACCATTCTAGAGTATACTCTTAATATGAACCATAATTCTGTAGTGTAATTATTTGATTCAACATATGTATACTCTAATTTTTTCAGTTATTGTGTAGTTTTATATGAGCCATTCTGTTTTTATTCTTTCTTAGACAGTATGTTGGCAGAAACAGCTGTACCCAACTAACTGCTTTATGGTATTTAAGCTCATCTATGTATTATATGAATTCAGTTCTTTGCCTGTCAAACTTTTGAATAATAAAAAAAAAAAAACTGAATTGATTCCATCAAGTAGTGCTCCCTCTCACTACAAAACCCATCTTAATGTCTAATAAAAAATATATGTGCCTTAACCTTTTAGCATTTAAACTGACCATATCTGGCCCAAATATTCTGCATGTTTATGTTCAAACTGATTAGATTCAGCCTGTCCTATAATGTTATTGTAAAAATAAGCAATCACATTATCAAAATCTCAAAGCTATGAGGTAATGCATGGCTAATTCAAAACAATGTGAATAAATAAGCATTACATTTGACAGAGCAATCTGAATGCCAAAGGGTTAAGTTAAATTGAAAGTGAACCAAAAAATGGTTATAGCAGCAATAAGTTTTTAGGAAACCAACTTCACAACCTAGTTTCAATTCTTGATTAATTTCTATTCACTGAAGTTATTAATGCTCCTAATAGAGGCATCCACACACATCATTACTTTCTCTTATCTTCTATCTATAATAATAAATGTGAAATTCTGTCTGCCTGTCCGTCCGGAGCCCCTGTATCTCAGTCTACATTTGCTCTACATAGACATATCATACCTTTTTGTAATCGAGATGATCCCAGGATTGAAAATCTGCCCTTCGTTTGGTTCTTGAACATCCAGCATTGGGATCAGGCCTGGATGAGGATTTGTTCTATGCTAACAGTTGAAAATTCAAATTTTAAAAGAACTCCAAAAATTTGTGAACTTACAAGTTTTTCATTTAAACTGAGTTTAAAGTAATGTCATATTGGTAGGGTACCAATAAATGCTTAATTATTGCTCTCTGTAGCTTTGGATCCAGGCCCAATTAGCCCTCTGTAGGGGTTAGCTTAAAAGTCTGCATGGAGTGCAGTTTTTAAGCTAGTTCCCTATAAAACTAAAAAGTTGAATGTGAAAGAACTCTACTAGTATTAAGTGAATTTTAGATTGATATCTAAATGATCCTAAATAGCCTGATAGTTCCATAGAGGTGGGTGGTTATCATAACTTTCTGACAAACTACAAGACATTAGTGAAGTAATTAAGAACAACTGAATGGCCATTTCAATCAAAGCAGAAAAATCAATTAGAACTTAATTACTTTGATTGATAGGTTGCTTTAATTAAATTAGAAAATTCGTCTTTCAATCAATCATTAAAGAATGTTTGTATTAGTTATATTGAAGATATTTTTCTCTCCCTTTTTATTTTTATTTTTTATTTTTTGTTCATTTTTGATAAAATCTGACATGAAGTTATTGAAATGGATTTGATTTGTTTTAATAAAACTTTGTTTCTTTTTTAATAATAAACACTAACTGTGGTGGTCTTTTGCTTACTACCACTAGATGAGCATCATTAAAGCATCTGATACAGTTAGGTATCATAAACCTTTTGAGCTCTTCCACCTCACAAATTGCTACAAAATATTCTGGTCTTTTGCCAAGGTCTTTTACTGATGCTAGAGAAGCTATCCTTCCACCCTTTAACTAAGATTGCTCTCAAAGTAGCATCCCTGCTGGATCATATTTACTGCTCACTTTGCTTTCAATTCACAAATTTCTCCTCTTCCACCTACACATTACCAGTTCATCATGGTAGTCTCTACAGGGTTGTTGATCTGCTAGATATAACAACCAAATCTCTCAAGTCACACTTTATTTTGAAAAGGATATGTTATTGGTTATGTAGTCATCGGCATGCAAACAGTTGGAGTGGCTTTGATCAAACCTACTTGACCAGAGTAGATATATTAGGCTAAATGGTTCTTCCTTTAATCACTCCAAGACAGCAAGCAATTGTATCTTTTACATCACCCCCAAACAGTGTGCTCCACAACTAGTTTCTACTTCCTATGTATATTTAGTGTTTATTGTTCCTGCACATCTGTCACACACAAGATCTGGTATTTCTTTTCTAGCGCTATTACAAATTCAGCTGCGAGAGTGAGATCATCACTATATAGCAGTTCCATGATAATCCTTCTCAGTTGCGGCCTAGAAGACTCTGAGGACTGAGTCCTGGCCCACCCCTACTTGCATTTTAAAATTGTTGCTGCACTCAATCCTTTTCATCTTAATGACAACACCTCTGTACATGTCTTGTGCGGTTCTTGCAAATTCCTCACTGCCTGCTATATCATAGTCAGGAACCAACTATATTGTTTTGGGTTCAGTCCCCCCCCCCTATGAAGCACTTTGGGCGAGTGTCTTCTATACAACCAAAGCTTTGTAAGTAGGTTTGGTAGGCAGAAACTGAAAGAGGTCCCTCATTTGTGTGTATATCATCATCATATAATGCCTGTTTTCCATGCTGGCATGGGTTGGATGGTTTGACAGGAGGTGGCCAGCTGGGGGGCTACACCAGGGTCCAGTTGTCTGTTCTGGCACAGGTTCTACAGCTGGATGCCCTTCCTAACACCAACCACTTTACAGTGGATGCTTTTTATGTGACACCAGCATGAGTGCTTTATATGTGGCACCAGGACCCATGAGCCTGCATGACTAGGACCTCTCAGCTGAGAGGGGGAGTGGAACTGAGAAATTAAAGTTTGATAGAGGGACAGAGACCAATCTTACTATTAAGGAGACACTTGTCTGCCTCAGTAGGACAAGGAAGAGGGGAAGGTGGGAGAGAGTAAGCGAGAAAGATAGACAGACAGTTGCAGTGAGAGAGAGAGGTGGCCTACTCACAAAGAACAGTGGTGGTGGTAGTATAAGTAGTGTAGAAGGGATAAAGGAGTTTGTTCCATAAGAGTTGAGGGGAGATGTTTAGAGACAGCAAGTGATGTTGAAAAGAATTGGAGCAGCTGTGAAGATAGCAATTGATGGTGCGAGGAATTGGAAGTGGCTTAGAGTGGGGTGTGGTAGGTATGTGAGGGCAAGGAGATTGTGCGGATAGGCACATGAGGCAGAGTGGATGGGGGCCCCACAGTAAGTGGTGTGGGTGTGAGGGGGAATAGAGGACAGAATTATGTGTGTCTTAAGAGGGGGCATGACTTTAAAGAACATGTCTGTATGTATGGGTGGCTACAATTTTATTTAGCTTGACATGTCTTCTCAAGCACTGCAAATCAGAAGTTTTGGTCTCTTGATATCTGTCTCTCTATCATATATTATAACAAAACAGGAAGATGGAAACTTTTTTCGTTACACATATTTCATTTTCTAATAGGAATTATTAAGATTTATATGTTATGTCGACATATAAGGAATTTCCTATAAGAAAATCATCATACAGAGAAAACATATTTCTCAATTTCAATGTGTGTTTTGATTAACTTACAATACTAACTATGGATATATATTGATTGTGATAATGAAATAAGCAGATGTGCTTCTAGAGGAAACAGCTGGGATTTACACTAACTACTTATATATACCGTCTGCCTATGTGGAATATGTGAAGTTGTTTGGTCTCATGGTTAAGGTGTTGCACTCCCAATTGCAAGAACATGGTTTAGATTCCCAGACCGATAGTACATTGTATTCTGAAGCAAAACACATCATTTCACCTTGCTCTAGTTGACTCAGCTGTACATTGGTAATCTATGGGGATGTTGGCCATTCCTGATTAGCCAGTGAGAAGGTGTTTGAAAGGTACAACAATGGGAAGAAATGCATTGTGATCAGTGCTGTATAACCACATTCGAAAGTCTGGTTGATGCAGTGATATTCAATATGATAGATAGCTTTTGAGCGAGTTCTTTGTCAGTTAACATTTTCCAAAGAATCTGGATATTCTTTTAACTAGTCAGTTGTTAGTATAGCTTTTTGCCTCTCCTGCCTATCTCTTTACCTCATAGTCTTATCCTTTCCTATCCCTCTCGTTTCTTTGTGTCTTTCTTTTCTTCTCTCTCTTCCTTGTTTCAACTTCTGCCTCTCACTCTCTCTCATTTCATGGTTAGATAATTTTTTCTCTCGTTATCAGAACTGGAAAATACACGACGTAAATATTTTCGACGGCCACAACTATGTATGCGCGTGCGTGCGTGACTGTGCATGTATATATTACATACTTAAAAAAACAATTTCCTCATTTCAATAGATTAGGCATAGTTTGTGTGAGGGGCAGGTTAAGAATGTTGGCTGTTATTGGTCATTATCTGAACTCCATTATCAATGGCGTGAGCTTGATTTTTTAATAATTCATCATGTGGATTGGTTGAATCATTTGAGCGTCGGACGAAATACCGACTTTTTACGTTCTGAGTTCAAGTTACGCCAAGATCAACATTTCTTTCATTATCCATTCTGGATCGACGATAAAATAGAATGAATACCAGGCATACACTACTCAAAGTTTGATTTCACTGACTAACTTCTCAGTCTCATCTCATTCTTAAAATAAAATTTGGGCCTTGTGCCTATGCTAAACAACTTATAGTATCCACTGGGAGGTAGCACTAAGCCGTGATGTGTATAAAAACAAGGTTATTACCACTTCAAATATATTTGGAGCATAGTCGAACCCGTAAGAAAGCAATTCACTGTGTTTTCTCCATCACAAAACAGTGAATGGTTGTTTTACGGGTTCGAATATGCCCCAGGTATCTTTGAACTGGTAATATCACGGTATTTGTTTGGCTCTGTATTCTGAGTTCAAATATTTCCGGGTCAACCTTGCTTTTCATCTTTTCAGATATCGATAAAATATCGGGGCCGATTTAATTTACTGCTCCTCTTCCCCCAAAAATTTTTGGTTTTATGCCTCTGTTTAAAAAGGGGTTGTGGTTTCGTGGAATCACTAAATGTCGGTCAAAAAACACCGCCAAGTATTTAATTAAGATCCCTTTACGTTCTAAGTTCAAGTCTCGCCGAAATCAACTTTGCCTTTCATCCTTTTGAGGTTGATAAATAAATAAAGTACCAAGGTAGATTTTATCGATTAACCCTAATCCCTTTCTCACAGTTTTCTGATCTTGTACCTATACTTAGAAACGATTGTTATTATTTAAATTCCAATCTGTTCAGAAATTCAGCCATTGATTTATTATTTCCTGTTTTGAATAAACATTCCTTTTGCCCCACATTACTGAGAAACGTGTCCCTATCTGACTTGTCAACTGTATTTCTGCAGCTCCGTGTCTTTTTCCTGAGTTTATTGTTATTACCTGGCATTTTGAAAACACAATTACGATCTCTCTCTCTGTCTCTCTCACACACACACACAGTCTCTCATACACGCACTCTCTTTCTTCCTCAAACACACATCCTCTTATACACTCTCTCTCATACACACTCCGTCTCACATACACTCTCTCTCTCACACACTCTTTCTCTCATACGTGCACTAATTCTCCCTCCCTCCCTCTCACTCTACTGCCACTTCATCCACAGTTTTTCTATTTGAGAAACTTTTAAAAGGAGTGTTTTAGTTTAGTTATGCGGTTACTGATCCTTCGTTGAATGTTTTTTCTTCTTCTATGCTTTTGTTTCTTTCTAAATAGATTCTAATACATGGAAACCATGTGCCACGATTGTTTTTGCTGGTAGGAACTTACAAATCTTAGATTTATTATTGGATTTAATAATTGCACACTGGTATTTTGTTGATTTCAAATATTTTTCTTTCGGTATTTTGTCTTTTATTATTATTTTTTCTTCCTGTTACCTTTATTTAATTATTTACTTTGTATGTTAGCTAGTTCGTCCAAATTTCGTTAAATATTCCCTGTCTTTTGATTGCTGTGTATATTAGTCTAAAGATAGTCTATTTTAATTAACTTTTAGTCTCATAGCTGCACTTGGTTTGCGAATTAGTTTGCAGTTAATTTATTTATTTCCTTTGATTTTTTTTTTCTTTAACTTTATAACTTCTTATAACATAATTTTGCTTGAAGAAAAATATAAATGCTATGTTAACATATATTAACAGCTATAAGCTGTTTTCTTCTTAACATGCCCTACATTTCTGAAATGTGTCATTAAAAGGATACGTCTTTCAGCAGTATTCATGTTTCACAGCCTGTTTTATTATCTATTATATATATTTTTTTCTTCTAAATTTAAATATGCCTCGTTTTCCTTTCAATCGATCGTGATTAATCTATTTACCCATATTTTTTTTTTTTTTGTGTGGGTGTATTGCTGCTCTTCATATGATTTCTCTTAGTATTACAAACATCTTTTAAACTTCGCAAAACTGAACCTAGAACATCTTAATTTCTGGTTAACTTTTATCCTGTTTGCTCATCGTTATTGTTGTTGTTTGTTTTCTTTCTTTCTTTTATGTTCCTTGAGTTTATATCCCAGCGAGGTTCCCTACTTTGCTTTTCACCTTTTGTGGGGGTCGATAAAATAAAGTACTAGTTAAGTACTGGAGTCAATACAAACGACTGTACTCCTCCAAATTTCTTACTTTGTGTGTATGGTAGTGACAATTATTCTTATCAAACCGTTATCATTCGTACACGCACGTACAAACACACGCCTACATAGTTCAGCAAGCGAAAACAATGCGTTATTTAAAAATGTCTGCAATTGTTCCTTAATCAAGAAGTCATTGTTTAAAATTCAATTAACCACTTAAGTGTGTATTGACTCCCTTCCCTGCTTGCGTCAAAATACTTGTGGTCACAGCGACCCCTTTTGTAGTACATACGCTCTTGCAGTAGTTCTCTTTAATTAAACAGCTGTTTGTTTCTCGTTAGTAATTTTTGTCTTTGCGTGTGTGTTTATTATTGTTGACTTGTAGGGTAACATTTGAGCTCTGTTCATTAAAAAGAAAAAAAAAAAGAAAAAGAAACGAGTTACCCAAGATACAAGGAGCTGTTTCTGCTTTTAGGAAACTGTTTACCATTGTTAATTGACCTTATATTTCAAGTAATTCGTTTTTGCTATATTCAGTTTCATTTCCTGTTTCAAATGAAATGAAACCAAAAAAAAATTGTTGTTTATTTAAATAACCATCGTGTGTTCTATAAAATGTCAGTGTCAATGTGTAGGTAAAAATGTAAATCTTAAGCGTATTGTTTGGAGATCTTGATGATGAGGGATAATTTTTTATTATACCTCATTAGCTTTAAAAAATAAACTTTTTGAAAGAAGGGATATTTATTTGGTTCTTAAGATTTGAATATTTAAATGAAATAGAACATAAAAGGCATTTGTGAAAATTATATTGTATACGTTTTTATATCGTATTGAATACTGCTTGTGTTTTAGAGTTTATGCATGTCTCTTAATTAGGAAAGTTATACAAAACTGACTTTTTATATAATCGTGAATAATTTTCATTTTACATATAGAGATATAAAGCTACTTTATATTGTGGTACATTCTTTTAATCAGTGCTGTTGACTAAAGAATGTAAGGTTTTCTGAAACCCCACCGAAATTAAATGTAGAACTCCAAACAAGCACAGTTGCTATCAGGAACTGTTCTGGTATTTTATATGATGGTACAGTGTTAAGAACTTTTGATTTTTAACAAACCTATGGTACTTTCATTGTAACTCAGAACAGAAGGAATTAGAAATAAAGTTTCAGAATTTATAGTCCACCTTCTTCTAAGGCTGACTAAAAAACTGTTTCAAATACATTTACTTGTGTACTTCAGTTGGCACAACTTGTTTTAATTGTTATTTCACATGTGGATAAATTATTAAATTGTCATTACTTAATGTTTTTGTTTTTTTTTAATTTAACATTTATTTACTTTGTTGTGTCTGGGGAGAGTCATATTGCCTTAATATCTAACACACTCACTGGTTCAATTTCCACTAATTTTTTTGTCTTCCAAACTTTTTGTTGTTTTTGCAACCTTGTCAATGGATCTCGACTCTGTCCGTTATCGTTTGCTTTGTTTGATTAAAATCACTTGGGTTTTAAAATTAAAATCTAATCTCAATTTACTATTTTTTTTGTCTATTTACGCCCTTCTTTCATGACTTTGGAAAGTTTAAGATTTTAATGAATTGAAGTTAAATAATGTGAATTGTTCAAAATTAATGAATAGTTAGTATCATTCTCTTTTCTGGTGCTGGATTCCATGCAATGTTTTGTTATTTGAAGATATATTATTCTTTCAAAGATGCAAGAGGAAAAAAGTATTCTTTCCAAAATAATTTAAGAGGTATTATTTTTTGTCCAGTTTATGATTATTTTTCTTTTCTTTCTTTTAGAACACATTTAATAAAAATGCTTTAAGTGGACCTTTTTCCTTACATGATCATCATCAACATTCACAGTCCTTGTAAGTATCAATTTAAATTGATGTCATTCATAAAGAAGTTAACACTTGTATTTGTCATTGGGTATAATCTCTCTCTCTGACAACATCATTGGTCAAATTGATAATGCATCACTCTGTTTATGGTTGTTACACTCTCAAATGGACCAGTGCACCTTGATACACCTGTGCCTATTTGCATTTTTGTGGTTAAGAAGTTTGCTTCCCAGCCACATGGTTTTGAGTTCAGTCCCATTGCAGGACACTTTAAGCAAGTGTCTTCTATCATAACTCTGGGCTAACCAAAGCTTTGTGGGTGAATTTAGTTGACAGAAGCTGAAAGAAACTTGTCTTACACACACACGCACGCAAGCACACACATATAAACATGTGTGCTGACATCTTGTGACAGCTGTATCACTATTATACAAGCTGTATCATTCATTTCCAGTCTTCTCTGAAAACATATCCAACCAAGAAGAAATATTATCTTGCTTAGAAACAAATAAGGATTTGCGATTGAAAGGGTATTTGGCTGTATAAGAAATTTGTTTCAGTAATTTCCGTCTGACCCAAACAATTATGAAAAAGTGGTCATCATTGAAACAGTGAGGATCATGATGGTATACCACAGCATAAGAACTAACAGCTGGATAGAGGAGAAACACCATATGAAAAAAAAAAAGACAATGTTTTGTTAGCTCACCTGCTGAGTTCAAGTCTTTGAGTGTAGCTTACAGATGAGTGGGTTCTGACCTAGATACATTTCACAATGACAGACTAAACCAGTGACCTTACATATTAACCAGTGGTTCTATCCTTGGGGATCCATATAAGATTTTGTTGTTAAAATTTGTGCAATAAATTGCTTATATTTCTACAATGCACAAAATATTTTGTGTTTTTTAAATAATTCCTTATGATATTTAATTCTAAAAATACAGTAGGATATTTTTTTTATATTCATCAAATGGCTATGGTGGTGCAGTAGAGTACAATAGAACTCAAAGGGGTCCATAGGCATAAAATGGATAAAAACCAGTTCTAAACCATTATCAAACAAATATCTTCTTTATTACCTACTATTTGTCCCATTTCCTTAAAGTGGATGATGAATTACTGAGTAAAATGACTGCATCATTAAAGTAACAGCTGTAATCGATAATTCTGTGGGGAAAAATAAAACAGTACCTACTTTTCATTCAATATTTGTATGACAAACACGTACAAAATTCAAGAAATGCAAAAGTAAACTAAACTTGGATCAATTTAGACGCATCTGTGCGCAAATATTTATTTATATTGCTTATTTTCAATCTAATTCATAATTCAATAGCATTGTGATCTAGCTACTGCCACATGCATTTCTGTCCTGGAATTACTATTTAAAATTGATATTCACATGTATAACTTATTTAAAAGACAAGTTTTTAAAGTATGAGAGAGATTTTTTACTGTTTTTTTTTCTTTTTCAAAATTTGATTAAATTTTCAATAGTTTTACAATGTATTTTGAAACTGCTTGTCCTACCAGGTATTTATTTCAACTGGTTTTGTTAGTCGCCATTTAATGACTAAATCAAATCTTAGAGTTTATATATATATATATATATATATATATATGTATATATAGCAATAAGAAAATGGAGAGGAATATGAGGTACTCATCAACTTGCAGACACTGTATTCTGTTGATTAATCTGTTTATTTCATAACCAAAATTACAATATACAGACACTTTTGACATACCATACCATATCATATCAACAATTAAGATTTCAGATTTAAAGGACATCTAGCAATTGGAGAAAGGACAAAATCTCACAGCTGTTTCGGCCTAGCGTTGGCATTCCCCATTCTATCTATATAGCTCCTGTACGCTGGAGTAATTAGTAGATGAAAATGATGTAATGGGGGTACATGCACGATTCACTAGGCCTCTTCAGAGATTTACAAAATTCAATTCATGAATTTTGCAAAATTCAAATACAAATATAAAATAAAAATATAAGGCATATAAAAAAAACATACAAAAAGTATATAAAAAACTATATAAAGAATCATAAAAACTCATATATACATGCATATGCATGTATACATTACCATATACAAATATATATGAATACAAAAACACAAACACATGGGTACAGGTTTGAATATTCTCCAAGCATAATTGAGCTGGTACATTTGTTTATATATATATAGTCATCACTAAAGTGACGGAGGGTGCTAGTAAGCACCAGCATTGCTAGAAATAAGAGTTAAAACAAGTCTTAACCATGTGAGAACACTTTTCTAATGGCTGACGAGGGAGACGGGTTCCCTCCCTATGGCATGCGAAATAGTCATATCTGTGCTGATTTCAGATTTAATCAATCTTCATCGGTGACCCATTACTGTCACCGAGGGTTACTAGCACCAGCATTGCTAGAAATAGGAGTCAAAACAACTCTTAGTCATGCAAGTGATGACTTTAGTGATAACTGTACTTCTTGACTATCTGTTCTAAATTGCGAATAGCCACCTTAATAATATATATATATATATATATATATATATATATATATATATATATATATATATATATATATATATATATATATTCATATAACACACACACAGAGGGCTGCTTACCTAGATGTTTTATGTTTTGTTGTTGTTAGTGCAGGTGTTTCTTTATAACATTTATCTGGGTTTTCCCTTTCCTGTTCTTTGAACTGGGTTTTCTTTTTTCCTGTTCTTTGAAGACCCCCCTCGATGTCTCTAGCTAAGCAATCAGTTCAGCATCAACGGCAGGCGCATACTGATCCTGAATCATCAGCAATAACTTCCCAACAGCAACCCAAACAAGGGCAACATCAGACATCAATCTACATCACTCCACATTCAGAAACGTTACCATCAGACCAGCCATCGCCATGTGACAGTTACATCTCCACCACATCTCTGTCTTACTCTACTCCTACTGCTGTTATGATGGATAAAAAATGTGATGGTAAGTGTGTTTCTTCTATGATTTTTTTAATGGTTATAGTTTGTATACTCCTGCCATTGACTGCATTTAACTGTAATGCATCAATTGTGGAAGTTCAGGAAGTTAAAAAAAGGATGACATTCTAGTCGAATCTACACTTATAAGAGAATGGAAACTCAATAAAGAATACAGGTAAAATGCAATGATCAAACCACCACTGCCACCTGCTTCCCCCCCCCCCAAAAAAAACTATAAACTATATAGGATCATGTATGGATTCATTTGTATGTGCATACCTCTGTAATGCTGATGCATACCACCACGAATATGCATCTAGACATTAAGTTGGTCAATAAGCATGGCATCAATTAGATTCTGCAGCAAACTTGTATTTTTGTAGAAAACACTCCCTGAAGGTGCCAGGCAGTGGGATGGAACTCATAACCACATAGTCGTATCTGTGCATTTGTATAACCTATAAATGAAAAATAATATCTTTAATGTCTATGTATTTGTTTTTGCAAGATTCCTGATGGGAAATCATGTGTTGAAACAGATATTTTTTACCAATTAAACACAAGCACTATATTACTTGGTCTTCACAGAAAGACAGAATGGACTAAACAGAACAAGAGGAGACACATGGGATTGTGGGTTGTTGAAGGGGTCACAGGAGGTGACAAAAGAACTTCGACAAAGGACACTAAAATAATAATGATGATAATAATAAAGCTGAAGTGAATACCAAGTATATAGTGTGTGTGTGTGTATAATAGGCAAAAATATTACCATTCCCAAATTTCAATAAAAGTTAAGAGATTAAGTTATTTATCTAACTTATTTACTTCCAATGATCCAGAAAACTGCTTGTTGTTTCTGTAACATGAAATTGCTTTGTGATATTTTGTTGATCCTCCAGTGTAGGATCTGAGGGTGTTTTTATTTCTATCTAGTTCCCTCCATGAAATATGTTTTGTATGGTTAGTAACAATGACTGAGAAAAAGGTATATCTCCCAGATTTCTCGAAGAACAATTATACACATTTAACCGGCCATCTACCTATGTTAGGAGATACACAGATATTTTAGTGTAATCTGATGATAGTTTGGTATTTGTTTGAGTCAGCATGGCACCTTGGGTAAGTGTTTTCTACAATAGCTCTGGGACTACAAAAGCCTCATGAGTGAATTGGGTGACAAACTGATAGAAACTTGTATCTATGTATGTTTGTGTGTGTACCCTTGTCTAAACATCATAATGGCTGAAAATTAGTACCATTATCAAACAAACATGTCTAGCTATGGGAAAATATTACCTGACTTGGGAAAAGGTTGGAGTTGGCTATAGGAAGGGCATCAGGTTGTAAACAATCTACCTCAGCAAATTCTATCTGACCAATTCAGCATGGAAAAGTGGACATTAAATGAAGATGAGGATATCTTTCATTTGAATAGTTTAAATGTTCACTTTTTTGCAGTTGACATCAGAAATGTGTTAGGCAGCTAAATAATAATAATAATAATAATAATAATAATAATAATAATAATAAAGATAAAGCTGATGATAATTACTTGCACATAAGACTGCCAGTTGGTCATTTTTGTTTCTCTCTTTTTTTATTTATGTATGGGTGAATACTCTTTTTAACACTGATGTAGCAATGCTTAAAGGGAGGACTTCACACAGCTGCATGGTTAGACCATTGGGCTCACAATCATGAGGTAGTCAGTTCAATTCCTGGACCAGGCTGTGTGTTGTGTTCTTGAGCAAGACACTTTATTTCACGTTGCTCCAGTTCACTCAGCTGTAAAAATGAGTTGTGACATCACTGGTACCAAGCTGTATCGGCCCCTTTGCCTTTCCCTTGGATAACCCCAACAGCAGGGAGAGGCAAGGCTGGTATGCATAGGCGACTGCTGGTCTTCCATCAACAACTTTGCTCGGACTTGTACCTCACAAGGTAACTTTCTAGGTGCAATCTCATGATCTCAAAGGGGGGGGGGGTTTACTCTTACACAGTGTAATGGGTGCATTTTATCATGGCAGCAGCACTAGTGAGGTTACCTTGTATCCTGTAAGACTAAAGATTTTTCACTATTAGTTTCTGTCTATTCAAGTCAACCTCAGAAGAGTGATAACGGAAGGCGAAAGAAGTGAAGGTATGATGTTAGAAACAGTGACTGGGATGAAAGGGTGATGGTAGAGGAAAGAGTAATGGGGGAGAGGGGTAGTGATAGCAGTTCCATGTTTGGTGTCGAGAGAGATAGAAAGAGTAAGAGAAGTGATTGTTGTTCATAGAGATGCTATTTGGATGTGATGGGGTGATGGTTAGCAGCACAGAAGAGTCAAAGTGGATAAATCAGTTATGAACAATCTAAATGAACCGCTCATTACATAGTATTTGTGTGAATGGTAAGTGGATAGAGTGATGAGGATGGTAGTGGGGAGTATTAAATATGAAAGGATCCAGTGCGGTCCCCTGTTAGAAGACTGATATGGTACAGTGCACAGGGGTGGGTGACTGATAGAAAGAAGAGATGGAGCAGTGGTAGAATGGGAAGGTGTGTCTAAGGGGCTCATGAGAACAACAAATGGAAAACCAGAATGTGAAGGGTAACAGATTGTCTTCCATTTGCATCACATACTTCTGCTAATGCAGTCTCCACTTCTCCACACAACATTTGATTCCTTCTCTTATAAACTGTTTTTTTCTCAGCTCATTTCTATGTTGTCGTTCTTGCATGCTAAACATTACACACCAAGTGGAACATGCTTCCTTCATTTCTTTCCAACTTTTGCAAATCCTTTGCATTCAATGCCCATGTACCCTGCAGCATTGCACTCTGTACACAATCATTGTACAATCTGCCTTTCACCCTAAAAGAGAAAACTTTTGTTGCTGTCGTAGGATTAAATCCTGTTAGATTTAATGACTTTAGTTTTCATAATCTTGTTACATTGTAGGATTCATTGATCACATGCAAGATGTTGAAGATGAAGAAGAATACAAGGACACAGAACTTGGTGCTGTTGAGGAACATAAAAGCATTATATTACATCTACTATCTCAACTAAAATTAGGAATGGATTTAACGAAGGTCAGTTAATTTACTAAATTTTTGCTTTTCTTTTTGGGAGCTCTCTTAGATGAGAAGAAATCGTTTGTGTGTGTGTGTGGTTAAAAGGCTTGCTTCCCAACCATGTAGTCTTGGGTTCAATTCCATTGTGTGGCACCTTGAGCAAGTGTCTTCTACTATAAGCCTCAGGTCACCCAAAACCTTGAGAGTGGATTTTGGTAGACAGAAACTGAACTGAAAGAAGCTTGTATGTGTCCATGTACTCTTGTCTGGACATCATATAATGTTTGTAAATGAGCTTCAACATCATGCAGGCAAAATTGTTCGTTTCCAGTCTCCCACGAAAAGTTTGTCTAGCTATGAAGAAAATGTCACTTTACTTGGAAAGAGGTTGGAGGTTGGTGAGAGGAAGAGTGTCTTCCACTATCTTCCTACTTTGACTGTAAAATAATTGATTTTACTTGATAATCTTCTGCATTTTGTAAGAACTTGGCGGTAGAGTGGGATTTAACTATATTAGTTAATGCATCACAAACTAATTCAAAAGATCCAGTTGTTGGCAAACAATCTTTACTACAAAGTACTTTTGCTGAATATCTCATGTTGTGAGATTTAAAAATAGTAATTGACAAGTAATCTTCTTTGTATGTATAAGATGACAGGGTGCAATCTGAGATATTTAACTACTATGTCTACTGAATTATCTGTGAACTTTATACCTTACTTTTTTTATGTACACTTAAGAAATATATATATATATATATATTTGTTTTTCTGTATAATTAGCTTTGAAAACTAATTTGAAATTATATCTTTTAAATTACAGGTAGTCTTACCAACTTTCATTTTGGAAAAAAGGTCGTTATTAGAAATGTTTGCTGACTGTATGGCACATCCACTGCTGTTTCTAAAGTAAGTGCTTCTGTCTCACACACACACACACACACACACACACACACACACACACACACACACACACACTTATGTATACCTAGGCATACTTTCATGTTACTAAATTTCGAAGTAGCTAGAGCAGATGGAAAGAACTGTTTATAAATGAATTCAAACTCTGGCAATCAAACTGTTGTTGCAAGTTTTATACGTTAACCCTTCAGCATTCAGATTATTCTGTCCAAATGTGATGCTTATTTATACACATTGATTTAAATTAATCATGCATTGTGATTGTTTATTTCTAGAATAATATTGTAGGGTACATGTGACAGGCCAGTTTGAAGATAAAACAGGCAGAATATTTTGGCCAGATGTAGCCAGTTTAAATGCTAAAGGGTTAATAAGTTTCCCTCTGCTACTATCTAGGGCAGTGGTTCTCAACCAGGATTTATATGGCCCCTGAGGGTCCATATATGATTTTGTGGGGTTCACACAACAAAATAGTAAATTGGGAACCCACAAATGTATTTCAAGTGCTCCTGAAAAAAATTTGCTTTGGATATATAAGTATTGATATGTATTGCAAGAAACAGGTTTCTTTCTCTAATATTTTACATTGTTCAATCTACACAATTAATGTGTGAAAAACAAAATAGGAATTTTGATAGAAGTTTCTCTAAAACTAGTTTTTAAACATTGAGTGGCTATGAGGCCCACCAGAATAAAATAGTAATCAAAGGGGTCCATAGATAACAAAAAAAAAATGGTTGAGAACCTCTGATCTATGACAATATAAGAGGAAACTATCAGTGAATTCTAATGAAATGTTGACTAACAATGAAAATATCTTGTTTGATACTTATGGAACTAATTTCACTGTGATTCCAAACACATTTGAATGTAAGACCATGTATTTAGTCATAATTCATGCAATATGTTGTACCATTATGTAAATAAGCTGTACCCTTCACAAGTTTTGTTTACATTTTACTATTACCTGCATTTTGGGATAGGATGGTGAGAGAATCCTAAACGAAACATTAAATAAGTGATACCTGGTGGTTTGTTGATCCGTATCCCAAGCTACTGAAACGGTGCCTATGGTCCTAATCTTACAGTGAGACTAAATACATATAGTAATGAATCCATTATTCAATTTAAGATTGTTATCAGAAAGGGCATCCTGCTGTAAAACATTGTCAGCATGGAAAACGAACATAAAAGTGGTGATGATGATGACTCCATGCTATATTGGTATTTCTGATATGGAACCTAAACAGCCCTTCCGTTGGTTAGCTCCTGTCAAACCGTCCAACCCATGCCAGCATGGAAAACAGACATTAAATAATGATGATGCTGTATGATGCAAAACAAATGCCAGAAGCTTTGTATTATGCAACATTGTGGTTTCTGACGGATGATTTGTAACCACTGGAGCAGGCTGAGCCAAAAACTGTTATATATGGAACTATAAATATCAAGAAATGTCTTGATCAGGAAAACATAGTCTTAGAATGTAAATAGATAATATGAAGTGTCTTCAACTTACACTTGAGGGTTTAATAGATATTGATTGAGAGTAAATGAAGTTAATATTGAACCTTTCCTAGGAATGATGGAAGATAAAGATTTGTAAAAGTATTCTTTATTGCAGAATATTTTCATTAGTTGGCAATAAAGTAGTAATGGTGGAATAAATGGGCCTGGGACATTCTCCACATTTTTGTGACCTGCACATTGTTCTTTTTTAATATTTATTTCTTTTTATTGTCAGAATTCCTGACCTTGCAGATCCTGAACAAAGGATGCTTGCAGTAGTTGAGTGGTACCTAACATCTTTCCATGCTGGCAGACAGGTAATGAAATTCTCCTTTTCTCCCTCTCTCTCTCTCTCTCTCAGCATATATATATATAAAAACATGTTAATATTGAACAATGAGAATGAGTGCTCGACACTGCATTAGTGGATGAAAATTCTTTATTTATGGTTTAAGGCTACCATTAGTTTCATGTAAAAGGGAATTGCCTCAACAATTATCAAGCCTGTCACATGGAAAACCAGTGTTTGTCTTCATTTTGGTTTGGAACTACCCTTAACATGGAACCAATGGTAGCTTTAACCCATATATATATATATATATATATATATATAATGATTACTATTTCAAAAATTAATAATTAATTTTCTAGATCAAGTAACTATAACAAATTTTTATCCCAAATCTAATGTTGATTGCTTTAACATTTCTGATCATTTTATTTCTCTAAACCCCTTTTACAGGGTTCGGTTGCCAAGAAACCATACAATCCAATTCGAGGAGAGACATTTCATTGTTCCTGGAAATTTCCTAAGAATTGCAGCAAGTCATCTGATGGTCACACTGACAATGGTTTCAACACAGAACAAAATCCCTATCTATTAACCTATTGCGCTGAGCAAGTCTCCCACCATCCACCAAGTAAGAACAGCTTTTTAATCAGATACTTTTGTTATTGTTGTTCCACCCTGATTGAACAGACAGACCTATCCTGTGTGTTTAAGGGTCTGTGGGCCTACAACGGTTTAACCACTTAGCATTTAAATCGGCCATATTTAGTCCAAGTATTCTTCCCACATTATGGTCACACTGGCCAGATCTCTTAAACTGACGAATCACAAATCCCTTCAGGTAGACGGCCCTGCTCGATCTTTAGAAAAGGCGTAGGTAGAGATTTCATAAGATTACCTGGTGTAAGCTATAGACACATAAGAGGTGCAGCAATATCAAAGGAAGGCTAACTGGGAAAATAGTTTTTGTGTGTGGCAAATGCACAGGGGCAATAAACACTGAAAATGTGCAGTAAACAGCTTCTGTTACATGCCAGGGGGAAAACACTATAAGTAGTTGATAGCTTCCGTTACCTAGGTGCCTTAGAGTTAACCTAGCAAAAACCAAAGTCTTAGTAAGTAGGAAGGCCAACAAATCACAAATTCCTTCAGGTAGATGGTCCTGCTCAATTTGTAGAAAAAGTGTAGGTGGAAACTCCATAAGATGCACTCAGTATAAGCTTTGGACACATAAAAGGTGCAGCAATATCAGAGGAAGATTAACGGGGAAACTAGCTTTTGTATGTGGAAGATGCACGGGTACAACAAATGCTCAAAATATGCAGAAAATAGATTTCGTCAACTGCTGGGTTGGCAAGCTAGAGTTAGTAGATAGCTTCCGTTATCTTGATGACCAAGTTAGCAATGGAGAGGGATGCTCCAGGAGCGTAGCTGTGAGAATAAGATTAAGCTGGGCAAAGTTCAGAGAGTTCGTACCTCTGCTGGCAACAAAGGGCCTCTCACTCAGAGTGAAAGGCAGATTGTATGATACCTGCATGCAAACAGCCATGTTACATGGCAGTGAAACATGGGCTGTGACAGCCGAGGACATGTGTAGGCTTGAAAGAAATGAAGCCAGTATGAACAGCCTATAATTTGTCTGAGGTGGAATTATTCATGCATTAGAAGTATGGAAGCAATTGGTGAAGCCGTTTTCACCTGAAAAGTGAATATGCACACATCTCTATTTTATATAATAGATAAATCAATGAGATTCCAACTTAGTCTGATTTTCATGTTTTTTTTTTTATTTCCAATTTTTACAGTTTTATAAGGAAATAAACTAGTACTTTTGTGCATTACACACTCATCAGGTTTATGTAATGATAGTTATGTTCCACAATTCATAACTGTGTATATGTCCCACAACTGACAACTATATATATATATATATCATTAACAGTATCATCATTTAATGTCCATTTTCCATGCTGGCATGAGTTGGACAGTTTGACAGGAGATACTGGTTACTTTTTGCCCTGCCATGGGTGCTCTGTACTTGACACCAGCACAGGTGCTTTACACTCAGCACTGGCACAAGTACTTTATATTTGGCACCAACACAGATGCTTTACACTTTGCACTGGCACAGGATTTACTAGTGGACTTGGTGTATTGAGTTTTCTTCCCACGATACTGTTTTATATGTTTGCATTAGTCAAGAGGAATGGGCAAAACCGCAACCTTTGGGGGGGCTTTCTCAGACTGGTGAGATAAGCTATTCTGAGCATTTGCAGAAAAAATTGTTGGTGGGTGGGGATCTAGTTTAAATGTTTGTATCAGTGAACTTTGTCTATTGCAGCCAAAGACTAAGTGTTAACCTTGGTGTGCTAGGCCTACAAACTTTGTTATAATGTTTTGAACATTCGTAAATCTCTGGGTAGAATTTTCAAGATATTTTTCCCAAATGTACTGCTTATTTAATTATGTTTTTTAAGGTTTGTTTTACTGATCTCTATTCTCTCCCCACCAACTAACTTTCTTTTTTCTATTATTCTAGTTTCAGCCTTTTATTTTGAATGTCCAGATAAACAAATTTCTATGAATGCATCAATATGGACCAAATCTAAATTCATGGGAATGTCAATAGGTGTTATGATGGTTGGTAAAGGTAAGCTGATGAGTTTTTCCTTTTTAATACCTTCAGAATAATTATTCAAAATTTCCTTTCTGGAGATTCTTGGGTCTCTGCACATAGGCACATCTATGTGTGTGTATATATATATCATCATCATTGTTTAATGTTCATTTCCATGGCATGGATTGGACGGTTTGACATGGAGCTGTCCAAACTCCAATTGTCTGTTTTGTCATGGTTTCTACTGTTAGATGCCCTTCCTAACAGCAACCATTTAACAGAGTTTCTTGGGTGCATTTTACATGCCACCAGCACGTGTATGTTTACATTTACCACTAAAGCAAGCTCTTATAAGATGGTTAGAAAGCTCAATTTGAGATCTTCCTTTAGCTTGTTTAATTTTGTGACTGACTGTTACTGTGGGTCACTGATATTTTTCATCTACAAAAGTTATATTCCAGAATGGCCTCTTAATTTCCCCTCAATTGCTGAGTATTTGAAAAGAAAAAAAATCATCCTATAATTTTTAGTTTTAGGAGCTAATTGATCTCTTCCAAGATGTTCAGTTACCAAGTTTATGTATATAGTTTGAACTTGTGAAAATTATCAGACCATATATAGCTGGTAGGGTAAGTTTGTTATTGCTTGCAGAAGATTTATATTTTTATTTAAAATATCTAATGTTTGACTCTTTCGTGCAAGATGCTTAAATAGTTAGGTAATGTGTCAGCGTTTTCATCATAAACTGATTTGAATGAGGGGCTTGTGGTATTTTGAGGCATAGGGATGTGTGTTTTTTTAAATTGGCATGGATTAGTTGTCAACACCTCATTTACATAAATGAAAGGAATAAGAATAGTAGGGCCCATATATTGTTGTTGGCACTCCGTCGCTTACAACGTCAAGCGTTCCAGTTGATCTGATCAACGGAACAGCCTGCTTGTAAAATTAACGTGCAAGTGGCTGAGCACTCCACAGAGACGTGTACCCTTAATGTAGTTCTCGGGGATATTCAGCGTGACACAGTGTGACCAGGCTGACCCTTTGAATTACAGGGCCCACATAACTCCAGGAGTAATCCACTAGTATGTTAAGGGTCCATAAAAAAAAAGTCTTGATTTAGATGTATTTATTGCAAGAAACAGGTTTCTTTCTCAAACATTTTGCATAGTTCAATCTACACAAGTGAATGTGAGAAAAAGAAAACAGGAATTTTGAAAGAAGTGTTTATAAAACTAATTTTTAAACATTGACTGGCTATGAGGGTCCACCAGAATAAAATAGTAATCAAAGGGGTCCTTAGGTAAAAAATGTTTGAGAACCACTAGTGGTTACTTTTTCCTTTTACTAGGATAGAATATATAAAAAAATAACATGAAAAAAGAATAGAAGCTAATAATTCACTTTTAATATGTTATTTATATGGTATTTAACATATATTCCAAGGTATTGAATTGTTAAGTAGAGTATTAAACAAGTATATTCTACTGTTTATTTTGGTATTGGGGAAATATACTAAACCAAAATTGTGTCCTTCAGCGATTTTAATTTTCAATTGAGCCTCTTCAGAAAGTTTGCATAAATATCACATAGTTCTGAGATTGGTGCTTCAATGTAAAAGCTTTATGTACACAGTATTTTGAAATAACATACAGTATGGAGTTGTTATACTAAGATGTTGATATCTAATGTTGGTTTCAATTTTTGGTACAAGGCCAGTATTTTTGTGGGGAGTGGTTAAGTTGATTACCTGGATCCCAGTGCTCAACTGGTACTTGTTTTATTGACCCTGAAACGATGAAAGGCATAATTGACCTTGGCTGAATGTGAAAATGGATGAAATGCTGCTAAGCATTTTGCCTGGCATACTAATGTTTCTATCCACTTTCTGCCTTTTGTTGTCATCTAATATTGATTTGACTGACTGAGTATTGCCAATTTTGCTTCCAAGTCATCATATTGATTTCCCTATTTCAAATAAAGTACTAACCAGCTACTAGTGTCTATATAATTAACTATATTTATCTCTTATTGAAATGTCTGGCCTTAATACCTATGCCACAGAATTGATAGTGTCAGACATGCCTTGTAGTACTTGTTTCAGTGCTTTTACTTCCTGTTATATTCTGAGTGTGGAAGCGCAATGGCTCAGTGGTTAGGGCAGCGGACTCGTGGTCATAGGATTGCAATTTCGATTCCCAGACCAGGCGTTGTGAGTGTTTATTGAGCGAAAACACCTAAAGCTCCTC
>NC_068995.1:36534195-36538327 GCF_001194135.2 Octopus bimaculoides | reverse complement strand
TATAACTTTCTCTCACTCTTTCTTCCTGTTTCTGTTGTGCCTGGAATTCAAAGGGTCAGCCTTGTCACACTGTGTCACGCTGACTATCCCTGAGAACTACGTTAAGAGTACATGTGTCTGTGGAGTGCTCAGCCACTTGTACGTTAATTTCATGAGCAAACTGTTCCATTGATCGGATCAACTGCAACCCTCGACGTCATAAGCGACGGAATGCCAACACAACATTTATGTTCTGAGTTCACATTTCAATGTTGTAATCTTTGCAGACCACCTTAGATTGGCAAATCTCATGCAGTTGATGTTTATGTTGTGGGGAAACATGGTGAGTGGCAGTGGGTTATAGTTCTGGCCGAGGCAGGGTTTAGCAAAGTGTTTAGGTGAGATGGGAAATGATGAGAAAAGATGAAAGGTGAGCATATTGAGCAAGGTTGGTGGTATGCAGCTTGGTGGCTATGTGAAGCATAGTCTGTTGTAGTTGCAGCAAAAAGAAATAGTATATTTGTAGTTTCTGCTGATTCATCTGATACTGTTTTATTGAACGTGGTCAAGACTGTTTGTTTGCCTCTCTGTCTATTAATGAACAGATTGATCAACTTGAGTTGATTTTGAATATGTTAGGCATGAGTGCGTAGTCAAGTAGTTCACTTCCAACCTCATGGTTTAAGGTTCATTACTACTGCACAGCAGTGTTTTCTTTAGCTCTAGGCTGGCTGACCAAGCTCTTATGAGTGAATTTGGCAGACAGAAATTGAAAGAAGCTTTATCGTGTGTGTGTGTGTTTGTTTATATTTGCACTCTGTGAAAGTTGCCAGCTACAAGCAGTGTACAAATTTTCTGCTGGCTTTGTGCCTTTGAAGATGTATGAAATAAGAAGTCTTTTATTGGGAAAACAGGTAAGGGTTTCTGGCTGTAAAACATTCTCTCAATAATAAGTTTATCTGCGCAAAATGAAATTGCTGCTGCTTTTTGGGGCATGCTGTCAGAAAAATGTTGATAATATATGAAAACAATGGCAACCAGTGGGGTTCACTCTGGTTAAACATCAAGAAATAATAATATTCAGTGAGAAAGAATACATCATTCCTAAATTAGATCATTTATTTGTCTTACATATGAACGTATCAAAATTTTATTTTGCTTCTAAGTTGTGAGGTGGGTGCTGAAAAGTTTTTAGCTTTAGGGTATTGCGAAAGTCCTGGTTGGAGGTCCAACCTTTTGAGTTCTTTCACAGGGCTTAGAAAAACTGAGGGACTGCTGCAATAAGTGTGCGAATCTGAGAGAGGATTATATTGAATAAAATCATAATTAAATTTTGAAAATAAGGAAGAATTTAGTGGAATAATTGTCATTACTTAGTTGGTGTTTGGACATAAATTAACATGAAATTTGGGTGGAAGGTTTTAATTTAGATCACTTTAAAACAGGAAGTTTAACCCTTTAGCATTTAAACCGGCCATATCCGGTCAAAAGTATTCTGCCTGTTTTATGCTCAAACTGGCCAAATCTGGCCTCTCACATCTACTCTACAATATTGTTTTAAAAATTAACAGCTACCTCATCAAGATCTCATAACTACAAGATAATGCATGATTAGTTCAAAACAATGTGGATAAAAAAGCATTAATTTGGGCAGAATAATGTGAACACTAAAGGGTTAAATCATAAAATCAGAAGTGATCTTATGTGGGTTGGTATCAAAAAAACTGTTGATACATAAGTGTTGTCTTTATTATTCTGAAATCAAATAAATGAAGCCATCTTCTCTTCAAGAACTTTACACCTGAGATAAAACAGGTTAACTTGCTGAGAATCTTGGTCAAGTGTATATTTAATGTGGTAAAACCTGGAATCTGAAAATGTTGGTGGTGGTTTGCATTAACAAAATTGAAATCAGTAACTTTGTCATGTGTTTTTACAGTGACCAACTGGGGTGTTTTTATCAGACTTTTTGCACTATACTCAATTAAGTTCAAATGAAGTTCAGCTGAAATATCAAAATCAAAAACCCATCCTGAATGGTGTTTTTTTTTTTGTTTTTTTTTTAAAACTTTTTTTTTGTATCCTTTTAGAAGGATGTGATAAATTTTTCATATTACTCTTGTTATTGAGCCATGCACCTTCACGAAAGAGTACTCAGCCTACTTAAGCATAAATTCAGGAGCAAATGATTTAGTTAAACGATTGAATCCTCATTGTCAAACTTCTTATTGGAGACTGAATTAACCAGCATCTCTTGTATTCTTTTTGTTCTGTAATTATTGTATTGTAATATTCAAATTTTAGAACACTTTTAAGCCATGGAAATATGGACATTAAAACTATAATGATGATAACTATTCGAATTTTCATATTCCAGTATCATTGAATTTATTGGAGTTTGATGAAGAATATGTATTTGGTCTACCAAGTGTTTATGCTCGGTCAATTCTCACAGTTCCTTGGGTAGAGCTTGGAGACAAGATTAACATTAATTGTCGCAAGACTGGTTATTCTGCTGCTGTAACATTCCATACTAAGGTATGTTAATATTTTCTACTAAATCAATTCATTGAATAATTACTCTTTAATTGCTACTCAGAGAGAAATATCAATACTTTTCTCCCATCTCTTCTGCCATTAATTTCTAATGTAGTAATAAGCATCATTGATTCTTTACCATTGTTCTCTATCTTTATGTTCTCATGGCCATGATTAGTGAGTGGAGTATAGTGTACATTAAATATGCTTAAGTTACAAAATGTGCTATTTTCTTAGATATGTGTTTTTACACAGTTTTCTCATTGATTTAAGTGACTACATCTTATGTTGACAAACTTTCAGTAGAAACAACATATTTGATTTTGAAACAACTCTTTAACAACCAAAAATGTATGTTTGCATTATTATACATTTTAGCTGCTGGTGTTGGCTTTTGGTCATTTAATAATACACAAACTGGCAAGACAAACCGTAACAAATAATGAAGAATAAAAAATTATTTATCTAAAATAAGTCATTCTTTACTTGATCGTTATTGAACTACCAGTTGAACTGTTTGTACTTTTCCAGAAGTATTATTTGTTGTCTCTGGTGCAGACTTTAACTAACTCTTAATATCTATGTCTATTCAGCTGTATGTAGGTACGATTTACTACAATTAACTGAAAGATCAATACTTAATTAACAAGTGTTTCATTAGCCTACAGTCTTCATTTCAAATCTCATGGGATGGTAGAAACCATTTTACTGTTGTAAAAGCGGATGTGTGGCATCATGTAAAAGTGCCCGTGTGGTGTTACATAAAAGTGCACATGTGGTGCCACATAAAAGCACACTGTGTAAAGTGGTTGGCATTAGGAAGGACATCCAGTTGTAGAATCCATGCCAAATCAGACTGGAGTCTGGTGTAGCTTACCAGCTCTGGTCAAACTGTCCAACCCATGCCAACATGGACAACAGACGTTAAATCATGATGGTGATTCTGTATATCTTAATTAGCTTGGATATAATGTAGAAAGCCACAACACTGCAGTATTTGCCTCGCGAGAGCTTTTTTGTATACATGTATAAGTACTAAAACACACAGAAGTGTGTCAGCAGTAGACAAAAGCATCCAGTGGTGGTGGTGAAATTACTAAATCATGATGTCTGTGTCTTTCTGCATCATCACAAGTGAGTATCCACTGTCAATCACATATTTAGACAAATTTTGCTTCTACTTATATAGATTTGTTAATCACTGGTGTTGCAAATAGTTAAGCAGGCTGGGTAAAAATTTGTTATTAGTGATGTAAGCAGTAATAATTCAGAATAGCATTCTGTATAGTCCTGTTTAAGTTAGATATGCAGAATGCTATTTTGAACTAATACTGTTTCATAAAGATTGATGGAAACTCCTGGAATATGCCAGGGAACTTATTAGATTTCTGCTGTTGACCAAAAATATCTTTGCTTAACCCTTTTGATACCAACCTGCCTGAGACTTCATCTGGCTCTGTATTACAAATGTCTTGATTTCAAATGATCTGAATTAAAATCTTCCACCTAAACTTAGTTTTAATTTATATTTCCAACAGCAGCTTAATAATAAAGTAATTTTATGAAATTCTTTGTTACACATAAAATTAATTGAAGTAAACACAGTGTGTCTCAA
>NC_068995.1:36522960-36534185 GCF_001194135.2 Octopus bimaculoides | reverse complement strand
AATGTAATACTGCTATGATATAGATACAATATTTTAAAAATTATTTTCATTTTCTGTTGTTTTTTTTTTTTTGTTTTTTTTTGTTTTGCTCTTGTTTTAAATTGAAGACTATAAACTAAACCAGTTGAATTAATTGAATTCTCTTTCACTTGCAGCCTTTTTATGGAGGTAAACTTCATCGGATTGCAGCAGAAGTGAAAAATAATATGGGTACCATCATATGTAAAGGGCAAGGAGAATGGAATAATTATTTTGAATTTACTTATGAAAATGTAATTTTTATTAAATATTTTTGTGTGTGTGTGAATTCACTTGACCTAAGTTTTTAAATACAATTATATAATTACCCTAAGGTTATAATTGTAATTATCCCACAATCATCAACCAATTAATCCGTTTATAATTCATCATCGTCATTGGTTTAATGTCCATTTTTCCATGCTCACATGGGTCAGATGGAATTTTGTTGAGGCAGATTTTTTTACAGCCACATGCTCCTCCTGTCACCAACCCTCACCCATTTTCAGGCAGGGTAATGTATCTCCATGACAAGACATTACACAATGTCAAGGAGGTAATATCTACACATACATACACTCACAAATACACATGCATGCACACACTCTCAATGTGCTTCTTTCAATTTCCATTTACTAAATCCACTCACAAAGCTTTGGTTGGCCTATGGCTATAGTAGAAGATACTTGTCCAAGGTGGCTCACTGTGAGGATGGACCCCAAACCTTGTGATTGGGAAGCAAGCTTCTTACCACAGAGTCACGCCTGTGTCACATCATACTTGTGAATGAAATTTTGCATTTATCTGGCAGTTTTGTTAGATCAGAAAAATCATTAGAGCATCGGAAAAAATGTCTTGTGTTATTTATTTTGGCTATTTACAGTCTGAGTTCAAAATCCCACTGTAGTCGACTTTGTCTTTTGTCCCTCTGGAGTCAATTTAAAGTTCCTTTCAAATATTGGTGCCAATGGAATTGACTATCCCTCCCCACCACTAAAATTGCTGGCTTTTTGCCTAGGTAAGAAACCATTATTATTATTAAGGCGGCAAGCTTGCAGAATCATTAGCACACTGGACAAAGTGCTTAGTGGTATTTTGCCCGCCGCTCCAAAAATGGCTGCCCTTGTGAAAAAATTTGAAACCATTATTATTATTGTTGTTGTTGTTGTTAACGCAGCAGGCTGGCAGAATTGTTAGCATGCTGGACAAGATTCTCAGCAGTATTTTGTTTGACCAAACTTTTTAAGGCATGGTTTGGTTTCTATGGCTGGATGCTCTTCCTAATGCCAACCACTTTATAGAGTGTACTGGGTGCTTTTTTTTATGTGGCACCAGCATCCACAGCAGTCCTTTTTATGTAGTACATCAGTTTTGGGATCTCAATTCTGTTGTGGTGGGTGTGTCTTCTGGAGCATAGCAGTGTGCCACATATTTTGGTCCTGTTCATAAGGTTCAGTGTTTTGAGATTTGCCTTTAATACTTCATCCCATGTCTTCCTGGGTCTCCCTCTTCCACAACTTCCATCCACTTGAAATAGAATTTATAGTTGTGTCTGTAAATAATAGCTACAGATTTTTAACAATCAGCAAAATTCAAATCTTGAAATTTTTCTTAATCTGTCTGAAATCTTAATCAGTGCTGTTCAATATGTATTATTTCATTGATTTTAGGGAGAAACAAAAACTATTGATGTAAGTAGTCTGGAGATTATGAGAAAGTGTGTTCGCCCTATTTCAATGCAAGGAGAATTTGAGTCAAGGAGACTCTGGCAACATGTCACTAATGCTTTGAAACTGGGAGATGTAAATATTGCTACAGAACACAAGAAATTTGTGAGTATACCAGTTGAGGTATTCTAATGAATTAAAGTTAGATATGTTTATTGAATGAATATACTTTTAGCAACTAGCATAGTGCTCAAAAGTAGTATAAAAAGAACTATTATTTTGTATGTATATAATTATTAATCTGCCACTGTGGCCAAATGAATGAGATGCAAACATCTCAGTTTGCTTTTAATACTAACTACAAGTATTGATTTCATATACAATCATTGTGTTGTCCTGCAAGGCAACTTTTTTATTTATTCTGTTTACCTGTCAGTCTGTCTGAGAAGTTAACTGACAATAGGTTCATATTCTATCCAGGATGATATTTGTCTCCTGTCATATAACGGGGTTTTTTTTGTTTTCAATTAAAACATCCTTAATTGAAAATGTGATAGCAAGTATGTGAACATTGTCATGCATAGGTGCACATGTATGCATGTGCACACACACACACACACACTATTTCTCTGTGGTTTCAACCTGCTTATTCCTCTTTATTTCTTTTTAATCTTTAGTTGGAAGACCGTCAACGAGAAGGGGAAAGATTACGGAAAGAAACAAATACAGAGTTTGCAACGAAGGTTTGTTTTAAGAATTTTATATTCTCTTCAGAATATTTGAGTGGATGCTGAAAAGTGTCCTGGCTTTAAGGGTATCACAAAAGGTCTGGTTGGAGGCCCAACCTTCTGAGTTCTTTCACAGGGCTTACAAAAACTGAAGGACTGCTGCAATAAGTGTGTGAATCTAAGAAAGGAATATGTTGCATAAAATCATAATTAACTGATCCTCTAATATTTTCTTTTATCCAAAGCCAGGAACTATTCAGCTCCCCCTTGCATATGTTCTACAGTTCTGAAGCCGGTATGTAAACATAAAGTAGTGTTACTGTAGTTATAAGCCTTTCTTTTATTTAAATTGTAACATTCTGTATTATATTTAGATTTTATATATAAAAGAGTCTTTAGATCTTATATATAAACAAATTTTGGGGAGCATTGGGAAGAAATGGCCCAAGCCTTAGTTACGGTGTTCTGTTTTCTATTTTGTCTTTCTTTCAAGTGTGTTCTTAGCCTGTAGCCAGTTGTAGTCACAGAACCTTTCCAGATGATAGACAACCCCAACCAAAGATGCACAGATTTTTTTTCAGAATTCTTCGACTTTGTATTGGTTCTCTTTCAGTACAATATTATTAATCCTTTTGTTACCATATTTCTGTTGAAATAAATATACTATCTTTGTTTCAATTAATTTTGAAAATAATTAAGGATTAATTAAATAGTTGTCATGAAATTCTGACGATAGGTTTTAATGTAGATCTCTTTAACCCTTCAGCAGGCCAAAATATTCTATTTTATGTTGAAACCAGCTGGATCTAACCTCTCACACTTAACCTACTATGTCATTGTAAAAATAAACAATTACATTATCAAATTCTTGGAGTTACAAGGTAATTCACGCTTAATTCAAAATAATGTGAATAAATAAGCTTTAATTTTAACAGAATAATCTGAATGCTAAAGGGTTAAAACTGGGAATTTGTATCATACAACCAATGGTTCTGTTTTAGGAGGGTTGCTATCAAAAGGGTCAATGACCATCTTTTATACTTTCTTTTGAACAGTTTGGTACTTTTATTTTTTTTTTCTTTTGTTTTTACTTCAGCACTTTCACCTAGATGGAGAAGATTGGGTCTACAATAAAATCCTTCGAAGTCGGCATAAAGAGCACTGTGATATAAACAAGGATATAAAAGATAACAACAACAGCGAAGATGGCAAAAGTTGTGCTGAAAGTCCATTTAAAAGCAATAAAGTGAGCCAGAATGAACAAAAAATGTCTCAGTCAAATAACTGCTATGATATCAGTGGGGCGGCACCAAAAAACGAGAACACTTTCTCAAAAGACAAAAGTCAAAAGAAAGACTCACTATCCAAAACGAAAATTTCTCCAAAAACTAATCGGACCAATAAGAACGAGAAAACTCGCAAAAACGAAAAATGTTTGAAAGATGTCTCTTGATGAGTGCTTTCATCCTGTAGAAGTGATTTAACTTCAGAAAGGTCTTTCATTAACTTAGAGAGTTATTTAGAAGCCTAACGGCCGAGACCAGGCTTGATGTCGGCTGAATAGGGTTTGACGACCAACTTCCTCATCAAATCTACTGAGCTGCTTTTATCTCAGTGGCCTCCTGAGGTTTCTATTGTTTTTTCTTTTCTTTCAAAAAGTAACTTGAACAATAACTGCAGATATGTCATTATGACATGACAATTTCAGTTGATTTGAGAAAGGAAGACCAAACGAAAATATACTATGCTTTGGTTGAAATGGTATTAGCAGCAGTAGTGCAGTTGAAGAATCAGATTTTTTTTTTTTTGTCTTTTGGCTGCATTTCTTAGCTAATCCTGTTGCTTTCTTTCCACATTGCATGTACTGGATGCCTTTCTTCGTGGGCTTGCAGTGACTTGCTTTTGTGATATGATTAAAAAAAAAGTATCTGTTAATAATAATAATAATAATAATAATGATAATAATAATAATAATAGAATATAGGCATTCTGTGAAAATACTTCCTCTTGCTGCCATTGCATCTCTTACTTTTCAATTATCCGAAAAATGAGTGATGAAATTGAGGAAGAAAGAGAGAAAAAAAAAAAAGTATGGAACAAATTCTGTGATTATTTCTGCTGTAAATATTAAGCATATCATAAATTTTTACTGAATTCCAAAAGACCTGGTCTATTGCCTTTGTTTGTTTTTTTTTCTGTTATTGTATAAAGGTATGTATTGATACACTCTTACTTTTCCAACTTAGCCATTATGAAATTTAATATTCATAATAATTTAAAGTTTCTATTATACAGTAGTTACTTTCATCAACATAGCATTAGTTTTCTTTTTATTTTGTTTTGTTTTTTCTTATGGTTATGTAGTTAGTTGTAAAGGGGTGTGGCTTAGTGGTTAGGGTATTCGGCTCACGATCGTAAGGTTATGAGTTCAATTCCTGGCGATGCATTATGTTTTTGAGCAAGACTCTTTATTTCACATTGCTTTGGTTCACACAGCTGGCAGACATGAGTAGTACCTGTAATTTAAAGGGCCAGCTTTGTCACGTCCTGTGTCATACTAAATCTCCCTGAGAACTACATTAAGGGTACACATGTCTGTGGAGTGCTCTGCCACTTGCCCGTTAATTTTACAAGCAGGCTGTTCTATTAATCAGATCAACTGGAACCCTCATCGTCGTAACCAATGGAGTGCCAGTAGTATATAGTTAGTATTGGTGAAGTCTACTGAAGTCTCACTAAACTACCTCGGTCTGTTATCTTCTCAGTCATGAAGCTTAAGTTCTTAACAGCTGATCTGTTTGTCTTGCTAGTTAGTCTTAATTGATATATCTCATTTTAGCTATCATTTACTACCTGATACATATGCCTTGAATTTCATCGAATATAATTTCCTCAAGAACTATAGTTGGCTAAATTGTTGAGTTGGTTTTCTGTGGTTGAGTTTTTCTTTCCTTCACAACAGGTCTTAAATATTTACAAATTCTTGTCTGCCTAACTATAAATATCGGTAGCAGGTACAGTTCACTGCTGTGTTTTTCAGGTTATTTTTCAACCCCAAGTCAACCCTAAGGTGTGGTTCTAGCAGATTGAACAACATGGAGGGTCTGTGTGGGAAGTGGAGGTCATGTGTGTTGCATGTATCCCATAAGTTTGTTAGATTTTTTTAAAAAATTTTTTATGAGAAAATTTAATTAAATGGTGCCTTACAAAATAAGATGCAATGTATATGCAACCTTTGTGTTCATTAACTTAGAGTACCAAGTTCAAATTCTTCACTAGGCTGGCAACCTCTTTCTAGAGAGCAAAAATGTTTCTCAACCACTAAACACAGGGGAAACTGGGTGAAGCCTCAGCCTACTTCACTCACTGTGCCATATAGTTGTTGTGGTTTATTCTCCTCCCACAAGATCAGTGCTGATCAAAGGCACCCCAGCCATGACCATCCCATCTTATGAAGGGTATCTAGAATTCTATTGTCTAATGCATGGGTGCAGTCATGGCTGAGTGGTTTAGAAGTTCACTTCACAATCAAGTCCTGAGTTCAATCTCACTGTGTGACATCTTGGACAAGTATCTTTGACAGAGTTTTGGAATCAACCTAAGACTTTTGAGTACAATTGGATAGATGAAAACTGCTGAAGCCCATTGTATGAAGTGTAGCTGTAATTCAAAAGACCAGCCTTGTCATGTTTTGGTTTGGGAATTAAGGGAAGGGTATAGGTGTTTATGTGAAAGCATGTGGCTTAGTGGTTAGGGTGTTGGATTTATGATCATAAGATTGTAGTTTCGATTCCTGGACCAGGTGATGCATTGTGTTCTTGAGCAAAACACTTCGTTTCACGTTGCTCCAATCCACTCAGCTGTAGAAATGAGTACCACTAGTGGAGGCACATCGCTTAGTGGTTAGGGTGTTGGATTCACAATCGTAAGATTGTGGTTTTGATCCCTGGACCAGGCGCTCCATTGTTCTCAAACAAAACACTTTTCGTGTTGCTCCAGTGCACTTAGCTGTAGAAATGAGTTTAGCCTAGTGGGGGACGGGCTCCACCAGGCTTTCTCACCCAAGATACGCTGCATTGGCTGCAGCACCCTAACAAGACCTAACGGGTTAAGGGACATGTTAATGTCAATTGGTATTTATTCAATATGAGTTGGACTTTCAGTGGAGTGACCAATGGAACATCCACCATCAAACATGTTCCTTCCTTTCCCAGGACAATTTGTTTGGATTTGTGGGCAGTTTGATTGTTGTTTCTAGTAAGTTCAGCAACCAAATAACAAATTCAGTAATGGTTCCCTCGTTGACTTATACAGTTTATTGTTAGTGTTATTTAAGCCCTTGGTTGACCCTGTTTGAACAGACCTATAATGAAAGGCATTGAAACCCTTTAAGATGATGGGTCTGATTTGGGAACATTAGACTGTTATCTCTAGTAGGTCAACTAGCAGCAACATAACGGTTTCCTCGTACGTCTCTGAAGCAAATGACGTTGATAAAATTTTGCTGTGAAAAGTTAGGTTCAGTCAAATTAACTGCCATTTAAGCACAACATGGTCATACATTTTAGGTACATGTTTGATTGAACCTGATCAGATATAGATGGCCCATACTAAAGTTGTTGTCTCAGACACATCAATACCTTTGGTACTACACTTGTCTCAAGATAACTTCTAGACACAATCTTTAAGTTCCAATTCTCATGACACTTGTAACAGAACCATAATCACCTTAGTCTTCCCATCAAAAATTTGCTTTATACATTCAATTTTCACTAAGGACGCAGGGTACTTACTTCTGAATTTAGTCAAAGATGACCGTCTCCAGAGGATGTGAATTAGAGATGTGAAGCTTTAGTAATAGAATACATTAGACCTTGTGGAATCAATGACTGGCTTTGGTGTTGAAATACTTCTGTGTTCTCATGAAAGCCAAGACTCTTTGAGACAATTTCAGCAATGTTAAGACAATCATTTCTAATAAACTGATGTTTGTAGATGAATGCTTAAGATTGTAGTCAGTGTTCCGTTGCAATCTTTTAAGCAAGACTTGTAACTTTATATGGTCAGAAGCTATACTTTATAAATTAGAAAAGTAGTAAATATATAAAATGCATGAAATTACATTTAAAACAAAATGTTGTGTATATATTAGGACTTTTTCATTTATTTTAATATATATATAATATTATTATTATTTTATTTCTGTGTATATATATAGTTTATGCTTATAAAAATTAAAGTATAGAGATAAACGAATTTAACAAATGAAGTTAATAAGTTAATTTTTTTTTTATAACCATGAAAACATTCTTTGCTTTTTATTGAAAACCAGTAAAAATGCTAGACTGATTTGGAAGAAGGCACTCTAATGTCAGTGGATAATTAACTTTGGAGGGAAGGGGTAGGGAATAGATAATTGATTTCAATAAATTACTCAAATATATTTAATATATTATTATTGATATTATTTATTTGTTGCATCAACAAAAATTACTGGCTTGAATTTTTTGTTTTACTTCTTGAAAGCCGTTAAAATTCCTCACAGTCTCTGGCTTACCAACATGATCAACTTTATAATAATTGCCACTGTATTACAATTATTTATCACAATTGGCAGTACTCCAGCACGGCCACAGAACACCGGCTGAAACTAATAAAAGAATATCTTTGGTAAAATAAAATGACAGACAGACAATAAGGTTTCAACTTAGTGTTAGGATTTCAATCTTCTTTAATTTAGCATTAATGTTCTAATCCTCTCTGCATTAATTATGTTTAAAAATAATTATGCAATGTGGTTAAAAAAAAAAAAAAGCAATGACTATTTTATTCTTCATTAATGAGGTCATTATAAGACCAAAACATATCTGAAGTTGTCTCCCATACTTGCTGAAATTATTGATGATATTAGTCAAAGGCAGATATTGTTTTTCCTTTGTTATTGTAGGTAAAATAATTAATGTAGTGATTATTTTAAAGCTAACACTAACTTGTGGTTTTTCATCCAGATAGCATTAAGTGTTATTTATTCTTTCAACTTATTGCCAATCTCTTGAAGCTAATGTAGCTCTTCATTGCATGTCATTTTAATAAAATACTAAAAATTGTTGTAAGTCTTTAAAAAAAAAACAGTTCATAAAATTCTGAGCTTAGCTTATAAATTTCATATAAATTATTTTTGAGATGCTTCACATGCAGTAAACAACCAAATTTGTCATTTTCAAGGCTATTGAAAGAATTTCACTGTTTATCAACACAAATGTAATGATTTGCTTTGGTGCTATAAATTTGTTTCAAGGCTTCCTGACAGTTATTGAGGTCTTGCCATGGTCGACATATCCAGGATTCCAATAAAGACAAATGTTTTAAAAGAAAAGAGAAAGTTTCATCAGAATAATCTCCAGAAAGTACGTCATTAAATATTGAATCAAATTTTGGCTCAATTATCATCAGCTCCTTCACTCTGTAAGATAAAACTTGTCTTTCGCCACAATTTCTGCAATTAAAATCTTGGTCTTCATTTTCAAATTGGCCAAGGACCTGATAGCATTTCTCACATTTAAAATAAGGTGAATGGCTAGGAATGTCATCATACAATGGCCAGTCATTAACACAGGCTACACAGGAACAGTCAAAGAAATATCGACGACCAAGTTCAGCCTCTCGTTTCTCTTTATCGTCGACTGGATATAAAATGCCATAACTGTCAATGACATCCATTCCTTTGGGAATGTGATGGATGGCTCGTACAACGCACAGATTCCCATAGCTGTGTCGCACAACATTAGGATCACAAGAATGATTGAATAAACTGAGTGTGGCATAGACAGCAGATCCAATGTCAACTGCGCTAGACTTCAAGGGCTGTTTTAGATTGATGCTTAGTTCAGTTATCTCATGAGCATTGCATGGTAACATTTGAAGATGGCGAAGAATATGGCCACCAACAATAAGATGAATGTCTTTGCAGTCGTCTGCTTTCGAAAAAAATTTAGTTCTCTCTAGACATTTCAAAAGATAAACTGCTGTTAATGTTCGACGAAATAGATCAGAGAAAGTTCTTTCTTCTGAGTGGTTAACAAGGTTATAGATTGACCAATAATCTTCAGAATCGTATTGACCTAATTTATTAAACCCTAATGCTGAAGGTTTTGTAGATTTTTCATCAGCAAAACTTTCCTCAAAATTCTTAATATAATCATAATTTGCTTTTATAACCATTCTTAATGCCAGATGATAAACATCATACTCTAACAGCTTGATTGACAGTAAAATGGAACATTCTACAGAGTGGTACTGATTCCAAGATTCTTCTCGACAAATTGTGTTGCAGTAAACAACTTCTGCACATGAAGAACATGGTATTGGATGTTCTGCTCTTTTACAACAGTGATGGCAATGGCTGGAATGATGATCATCATTGATCACAGAGCTGTAAGGTTTCTCAATAGCAAGAACTTCACCAACATTTATGTCCCTGGTAGCAGAAATATATCTTCCTTTACTTTTGGAATATTTCATACATATAGCATCTGAAGCACATGGAAACTGGCTGCTCCGTTCTCCTTCAATACTAGGAAGTGGGTTCATAAAAGCATTGCATTCTTCAGCCTTTACCTTAGCTTTAGATTTATTGTGACAGTCTTTGATGAAATTTTCAAGTTTTGCTTGTCGTTCCATTTGTCGATCTTTCTCTAGGTTGGAGTCTACTAAACTCTTTATGGCTTCTTCAAAATATTTGATGGCTTCCTCATTTAAACCAATTTCATACTTGGATCTACCTTGTCTTTCTAACAGTTTATGCATCAGTTTTTTAGGATAGTCATTCTTGAGAGCTAAATCAATGTCCTTCAAACAGAGGTGATACTTTTGCATATCAAAATACACAGCTGATCTATTGGCATAGCCCAGTGCAAGCATATCTCCGATCCCTGGAGCTTTTTGGATGCTCCTTGTATAAAAACTAAATGCTTCTCGATAATTTTTTTTCACATATTCTGCATTTCCTTTGTTTCGAAACTCTGTAGAATCTGATGCTGACTTCCCAATTGACATTTCTTCGATTCTTATTACTTTATCAATAAATGGTAAGTTGTAAACAGCAGTGAATCTCTCTTTGTTAGTCTCAGCAGAACTGAACGTTTTCGACCAGTCCTTCCATTTAACGTCATTTTGTATATTCATTAGTAACTCATCTCGCCAGTTATCAATTAGGTCCGACATTTTGTTATTGTAACACTAGAAATAAAAAGAAAGATAATATGTAACAACTGGTAAATTAGATAAATTACTTTGAATTTATTTCTCATTTCAGTGATTTAGATTGAAAAAAAAAAATACTTGGAGGTAATTTGATTAAAAAGCTATTTTAATTTCTCAGTGACTCCCATTTAAATCTTCCAATGTTTCTTCACCACCTATTACTTCTGTCTCTATTCTCACATATAAATTCTTAACTACATTGCCTTTATGTTCTTATTTTACTTTCTCATGACTTTACACAGTACTCACAGTAAGAAGCCTGCTTTGTAATCATGTGATTCTGGGTTCAGTCTCATTGTGTAGCACTTAGAGCTAGTGTCTTCTATGGTCCAGGTCAACTAACACCTTGTCAGTGCAGCAACTGTCATATATATATATATATATATATATATATAATATAATATAAGGCTAAAATCTTTATAAGAATTTATCAAGTAGTCAGCGTGAAAAAACCTCATAAGGACTTATAAAGTCCCTCTAAGCGTGAGGCATTACTGTATAGTAATGCCCTTATATAAATTATATTATATATATATATATAATTAATTCA
>NC_068995.1:36520745-36522892 GCF_001194135.2 Octopus bimaculoides | reverse complement strand
ATATATATATATATATATATATATATATATATATATAATCATTTAACATCCTCTTTTCCATACTGGCATGGACCAGATGGTTTAATAAGGATAGATAAAACCAGAGGGATCCACCAGGTTCTATGTCTGCTTTGGTATGGTTTCTACAGCTGGATGCCTTTCCTAATGCCAACCACTTAGCAGAGTGTACTAGATTTTGTTTATATGGCAACCTAGTGTTGGTTTGTTTATGTCACCATAACTTAGTAAACTTTTGTTTAATTACCAGACTTTAAAAAAAAAAAAACAAGTATTGGAAGCAATTTGTTCAACTAAAATCCTTCAAGGTGGCACCCAAGCACTAGCAGTCCAGTGACTGGAACAAGTAAAAGACATCTTGCATGTTATCATGAAGATTTTGTTTCAGATGGAGGGACATTACCCTTAGTGAGTATTGTCTGATTGAAAATGTAAGATTAGTGTGATTAATATAGAGTATGACTGAATAAAGATTAAAGACTGGTGGGAATATATGGAAGTTCTGTCAACAGAAAATCTACATAAATATAAGGTTTCTTTTTGGAAGAAAAAGAAAAACAGTCACATCATGATTTAATCCTTTGGCGTAATTAAGTTATGAGGATGGAAACAAACCAACACTGGTTGTCAAGTGATGGTGGGGAGACAAACACACATATGTATATGTACATACACACATACATACACAATGGGCTTCCACACAACTTCTGTCTACCAAATTCATTCTCAAGGTATTGGTCGGCCCAGGGCTATAGTAAATTCAACCCAAAACTACATGGTTGCAAAGTGAACTTCTTAACCATATATATATATATATATATACACACGCACACACACACACACACGACAAGTAAATAGACACCTCATAAAACATTGTTTTATGTTTATTCTAACTTGTAAAAGTTAATATTTTTTATTAATTGACATTTTTATGCTTCAGGTTCTATATGTGGCTGTTTAATCATGCCATGTACAAAAGAAGCCTTGGAACTGTCTGAATTTCATAGAGGCCATATTGTAGGTCATTCTGAAGGTGGACATAGTCAGTGTAAAATCGCAGAAAACTTTTGGATCCCACTTTCTACAGTTAATAGGGTGATTGTGCAATTCACCAGAGAGGGAAAGAAGTCCACATCACCTTGCCCAGATCAACCAGGGCCCTCTGACAGGACTATTCTCTTAACTAAGAGAAGTGTGAAGGATAATCCTCGTTGCAAGGCCTCTGACATAGCAGAACAAGTTGATGTCAGTCCCAGAACAGCTGTTGGGTATCTCCACAAACTTGGTTACTATGGTAGAGCAGCAAGAAGGAAGCCACTACTTCGACCAGCCAACATCAAGCAGAGAAAAGATTGGGCCAGTGAGATGGTGGAGAGGCCACTAGCATTTTGGGACACTGTCATATTCTCTGATGAGATCAGATTTGCTGTATTTTCGCAGCTTTGAACCTGCTGGGATGAGAAGAGTTTGACACCTAATTTCAAGGGTCTACAACGATAAGGTAGTAGGGGAAAAAAAGCAGCTGTTGCAGAATTAAGTGACCTGATCACAGACAATAGTGCTGAAGACAGGATACAAATCACTGACCCTTCAGTTAGATGTCTGCTACTTGATTCCCACCCACCACATAAATGAAGGCTATTGCTTTAGCCTGCATTTATATTTCTCACAATGCACTCTTTCATCACAGGCTAATTTATTATTAACATTAGTTTCACATTTTGGCGTATGGCCGACAATTTCAGGCTACTGGGGAGTCAATTACATCGACCCCAGTGATCAAACGGTACTTATTTTATTGACATCGAAAGGATGAAAGGCAAGGTTGACCTCGGTGTGAACTTAGACGGATGAAATGCCGCTAAGCATGCTAACAATTCTGCCAGCTCGCCACCCTATTTACTACTAATATTACAATCCTACAAGGTATGTGCAGCAGGGGTCTCTACGCCAAGGGTGAAGAACCTTGTTAATACCTTGGGTAAATTATAAGGGCTAACATGATTAATTTTACAAACAACACGGCGAATAGGCAGATTTGTTTTAGAGTCGATAGACTGCCTTGCGGTATCAATTGTGGCTATCTGCGCTGAATTTCAAATCTTACTGAGGTCAGCTTGGTGTCTCAT
>NC_068995.1:36515877-36520593 GCF_001194135.2 Octopus bimaculoides | reverse complement strand
CTCTTCATAGAAAAAAAAAAAGCTTGATATACTGTCTCGGGATGGAGGCCGTTGGACAAACTCAGTTCACAACTTATATCAAATTACTGTTTTGCTCCTACGTCTGAGACTATTTATTTTCATCCTTGTAATTCGAGACAGCCAGCGTGTGGTTTTAGAATTAAATGGAAGTGAGAACGTTTCACCGTGCTAGAAATACCTGTGAAATACCCCTGAACACATTTTACCCTCTTCAAATACGAACTACACATTAGAAAGTAAACTTCTACATACACTACGCTTTTACAAAAAAGATGTCCACAGCTGTAACACCTATCTTGGGTCTGCTCAATCACAGACAAAACACATTCACAAGCGCACGCGCGAGCACACACACCTCAAACATGGCATTGTAACATTTCTATACCAATTAAATGTCATTTCGCGTCAGGCATTTAGATAGAATTACTAAATGACGTTAATACTTGAGGAAATTAATCTACATCACAGCGTTTTTCAAACGATATTTTAAGAAGACTGAAGCTAGGATTTCGATCGTGGGGTTTCTCAATTATTAAAGTGTATCCATCGTTAGCCGTCTAAATTGTAAAAAAAGTTCGTCGGAATCTGTCGAACACACTTCTAGTTTGACTACAGTGCTCCGAAATAACTAGTGAGGGCGAAGCGTTAGCGCTAATCCGAATATCGCAGCATGTTAATTTTTTTTCCTTTCCTAATACAGTCTCTATCTGAATACAGCCCAATGTAGATTTTAAATTACTCTCTTATAAATCTAGAATATTTCTTAGGCACAAACCTTTTCATATGAGTGAAGGCTATACATTAGCAGTAGTGAGGAGATCGTAGGATCTCGATTAAAGGTTATGACAGGTAAGATAGTTATTCAAACATTGGACTACCGTTTAAGGATCACAAGCAAACCCGTGGAAGGGTGGTAACAAACCCAAGCCGAGATTGACAAGATCCCCCAAGCCTAAGTAAACACGTAGCTTCTTTTTGAACAAAACATTAACTATTTTAGAAATCAATATCAAACATAAATGATTTATGTTTGGCTTACAAGCAAAATAAACCTATACATGTAGTGTATGTAATATACTTAAAAATAACAGAACAAAAAATGTCATTTATAAAAAAACATTTTTTTACTGAAGAGTTCTCTCTTTATCTCTAAGAAGGAATAGATAGAGCCCCTCATAAAATATAAATAAAAATATCATAGACCGTTGGTTAACTGGCCTGTTTAGCCCCTCCTCTGGTCACATGTTCATACCCGGAACTAGTGCAGAATACTTTACTTTTCACAGCTGGCGAGGCTTGATATCAGTTTCCTACCTAACTGGTTTACACTCAGACCACATAGGTCAACGAGGAATCTCTACGTAGTCAGTCGTTCAACCCTTTAGAAAAAGTAGCGAAATTTTCTGCAAATGGCATCTTGCCGACTTAAAAAGACGAGATCTACTCAAGCAAGGTCAAACAACAATAACAACTCTGATCACAGTCCACAGGTTCTCTCTCTCCCTCTCTTTTCCACTCACTCACTCATAACACACACACACACACACACACATTCTCTCTTTCTCTCTCTTGGTCCTGGATCTGTGCTTTGGTTGGTTCTAATTACAACAATTCTAGTTCTGCAACAGATTCTGAGATTCCTTGCAGCTACGTAAAGTATATAAAGTCATGTTTAAAATATATTATACAATTAAAGTAGATAACTTCCACAAAGAAATGTAAACTGTATGCAGAGTTAATCTTAAAAAACAAGTAAATAAAAATTAGAGGAATCTAAAGTTGGTAGGCATCGGTTGAAAAAAGTGAATAAAATTAAATTCACGTTTTCTTTTATTTTAATTTTAAATGGCAGAAAATCGGTAACATGAAAAGATGCGCTTGTAAGCTAAATGTGCGTACAAACGGGAGTTGAAATATAATTTTGAATATCTCTTCTTAATGTCGGTTGTCATCAGATAAGAAAAGTTTTGCGCCTAACATTCTAGATTTATAATGGAGTAACAACAAATCCTCATAAAACTGTATTCTCATATGCGATGGAATATTATATAATTGTACTTGATAATTGTTTTCACTAATAAATATATTAGACTAGAAATGTATAAACAATGAAAAATAATCCGATTAACAAGCGATATGGGTGTGTGAGGGAGAGGATGAAAAAAGCGTATTGCATAATACTAAATAAAATATAAATAACCAAATGGTATTTAAAAGAATCTGTTTATACATACGCACAATTATAAAGTATAATCTACACTTGGGTCGCTATCTCAGAAATATTACTTTAAATGAAAATTATCCATGGATCAGTTTCGATTTCTTGTTAGAACCAATTCATGTCATTCACATCTTTAATGGTCAAGGAATGCGTGATTTTATAATCTTATCATTCCCGATTTATAGTTTTATAATCTCATCATTTCATTTGTGAGTTAAATCCTTATCTTAAACAAAACATTTGTTTATGTTACGAAGCAAAATCTATTTCCTTATATAGTAATCTTCATAGCGCACTGGCAAACACATGGCTTGCTAAGTATCGGATGTTTTAATAAGTAAACAACTTTTAATGTATGCATAAATTAACAATCATTATTAAAATTATTCCCAGAATTAAGGTAATCAATCATCAGGTAGATGATCGGTCACCACCTATTTTTAATATTCCATTTACTTTTCAAAGTAACCTATAGTTGAAATTATGGCAAACTTATTTTTATATACATATAAAACTTATCTACTTTTAAGTATAAATTATGCAAGGTAGATAGAACAGGAATCATGAACGCAAAAATAATCAATCAATAAAACGACAAATTAAAATCGAATCGTTCGTATCCAAGAGAGATGTTAGAAAGTTTTGTTCAACTTACGTAAAAATGAAACTGTCGGTGTATGACAAATAAATATTGTTGTCTTGTCTCTAGATGTTGTAACAACTGTAGAACCACTCTTTCTCTTCTCCCTCCCTCCCTCTCTGTCTAACTGTTTATCTTAGATGTACGATTGTTACTTTTTATTCATCACGCATTCATACATAAAAACATGTGCGTGCGTGTGAACGATTCTCTGTGTGTGTATGTGTGAGATGTTCATTCGGTGGAATGCGTGTGAGCACGCCTGTGAATGTGTATGTGTGTGTGAGATGATCATTCGGTGGAAGGGTAGTAAAAAAATTACCTATATGTATTTTCTCAAAGAAAATACATATAGGTAATTGTTCAGTTTGGTTAAATTTAAAAAAGTAAATAAAAATTAAGGGGGAGGTAAGTCTACTTCTTACACTACTTTTTACACAATATAAAACACTGGCGAAATAAAACTTCTCTCAAAAAAATGAACGGTAACGAATAGATTTGCTCCTTAACAGCGCTTGCAGTGCCATAATTTTCCATCAGTAACCTCACCACGTGTAGTGAGGCCACATGGTGAATTACAATTTTCACAGGTGTACATATTCATAATTAGTCGACGCCGTGCCAACCACTGAAGAATGTTGTCTCAGCTTTTCTTAATTGAATGATAGTCCACGATTCCTCTAAGATTGATTCGTCCCTTTGCCACTTTTATTACTTATCTCTCCCTTAATTTTTATTTACTATTTTAACTATACCGAACTAAACAATTACCTAAATATATGCACGAAATGTGAAATAAAAAGATACGTTATGTGTAGGCGTACAAATGTGTGAGGGACGTATAGAATAAAAAAAAAGACACGAAGGAAAGAGAATGGTGCTAGTAACAGATACATAGATGTACAAAATAGGAGGGAGAACGATGGGGCGACAGAAGAAAATAAAAACCTTACCGAAAAGTAGATGTAGCAAGAAAATACGTGAAAAGAAGAAAGAGAAACTGAGAAAGCGGAGCAACAGATAGATGTGAAAAGAGAGAGATAAAGAGTTAGGTAAAGAGGAGGAACAGCAAATAGATACACAGATGTTGTATGAAGGGGAAATAGAAAAGTGCCTTTCTTGAGTTTTATAATAGACGATTTCTAGATGATTTTGAAGAAAATGTTACCCACGCTTTCATTGAGTTTACTTGAAATGCTATAAGATAAGAAGCAAGCTTAAATACACTCAATATTTTTAACCAGGGTGGAAAGAAGTGAAAGAAGTTTTAGGAATTCTTGAAACATTAGAACTCCTTTTTGCCAGAGATTTTCTTTACATCTCACCCCCACACACTACATAAATATGGACAGTAACGTTGTTGGATGGGTTGTGACGGTGCTCTCCGGACGACGATCTTATGAGCGCGACACCCTTAGGTCTGCTGAATAAGCCTGGATACGTTTGGGAGTCCCGGAGGGGAGCGACAAACTCGAAGGATGCCTCGGGCGGTACACACTCTCTAACTACACTACTGGATACGGGCAGATTTCGAAGTCTGATGGGGTCCAATATTTTCCATTATCCCCCCCCCCACGCGCGCACACACACACACACACACGCATAGTCTTTTGGTTATACTTGCTATATTTGTTTATATGTATGTTTGCACGGAATTACTGGTACTTGGGATAGGGTCCTTAATGTTTATAACATCAACTTCATAAGAATAATCACATTTAGGATCGCAATAATAACTCTAACACTAAAACGGCGAGCTGGCAGAAACGTTAGCACGCCGGACGAAATGCTTCGCGGTATTTCGTCTGCCGCTACGTTCTGAGTTCAAATTCCA
>NC_068995.1:36514355-36515277 GCF_001194135.2 Octopus bimaculoides | reverse complement strand
CACCCAGAAGCGGGGGTGGCATTGTTAAATCTAGATTTTTGCTGTCTTGAGCTCCACCAGTAGCAAATATTCACTGGTTGTGCATGCTAAGCGAAAATCAGCTGCTAGATAATAAAGTTAAACAGTAATTGAAAAGTTACTGGAGTAGCGTTCAGCCAGCAGGCTGAATGAAAAATCGTTATTAGCGACGGAAGCAGTATTTGTTCAAATTAGTAATCTGTATATCACACTTAGAGCAAATATACAATTGAAAGCCCTCTAAAGTGTGGTATTCGTTTTGAGAAAGCATCTCTTACAAACATATAGTGTTAGAAAAAACACTGGCTCCCAAACGAAATTTGCTTAGGAAGTACAATCCCAGGTCCAAAAAGTATTACTAAAATATTTTTATTTATTTATTTATTCATTCATTTATTTTGGTTCTTTGTTCATTGAAATCTTACTTGAAGCTACTTCTTACAGATTACTTTTTATGAAGTTTTCTAAACCGTAGAAAAGTAAGTAGGGGGTGTGTGCAAATTTTGATTTTGCATTACTCAAAAATTTTATGAAATGCGCTTGCACCCCCTGCACTTCCCGTTCCCGAACCCATACAGAAATATATGAGCAATTGACGATTCATCTATTCATGGTAAACAATTGTTACTTCTCCTTCCTATAAATATCGAAGGAGCTTTTCAGTAGTCACTTGAACTACTACAAGTAGCAAATAGTCTTGAAAAAGGAAGGACACGTTAGCTTATGTAGTCCTAAATACTCCAGTTGAAAATAGGGATGTGTGCAAATACCTAAATAATTTATTTACAATAGTTATTTTTATTTCTTATATACCATTAAAAGTATACACCTTTACTGACTTAAGTGATGTGATAACTTGCTGTGTTAAGATGGTATATGTTCAGTTCCGAAAGTTTGCAATTAC
>NC_068995.1:36513590-36514255 GCF_001194135.2 Octopus bimaculoides | reverse complement strand
ACACGTATAAGAATTTACCAGTTCTTAATTAGAGTACACAGTGGTAAGTGCCTGTATATAAGAAGTTAAGGCGTGTGGGGCAGAGCGATCACTAGTTGTGCTGTTAGGGCTTCCATGCCAAGCCGGGTTCTTGAATACAGATGTTCTTCGCAGGCAAAATTCTTGGCTGTTATTTATCGTGGTGAAGAAATCACACAAACAGAATCGAAGAGAAGTGCTGCAGTTAGCTGTTGGTAGCTTGTGTACGTGTTGACGCTGGCGGCGATGCTGGTAGTCGTAGTTGGACGATGGTGTCGATGTCGTCGCTGGAACTGGCTGGTTGGTGTTACGCGTGAGTGGCCGGCGGCCAGATCTAAGATCTGAGGCGCGACGATTTGGCGGGTATAATTTAGTCTATTTATAGCTGAAGGTAGGCTCCAGAGAAACATTAGAAAAACACTATCACGTGACCTTATTAAGGGCTGTGGTTGGTCGATTTGCGTTCTGGCGGGAATGGAGTAGAGACAGTTGCCGCTCAAATTATAGTCAGTCAGGTGATGACAGGGAATGAGATGCTTTCTACTACGCTCGCGTTTGTTAATATTTATAGCAGGGGGGAAGATGGTTTGTTTGTATCTAATGGCGATAGAGGCAGTTTCACTACATATATATATATATATATATAT
>NC_068995.1:36512784-36513580 GCF_001194135.2 Octopus bimaculoides | reverse complement strand
ATATATATATATATATATATATATATATATATATACGTGTGTGTGTATGTACATACAGGGTGGATGGAAAGTAACTAGGCATTAGAAATTGCTTATAGAATTTTTGGTATCACTGAAATCATGACGAAAATATTTTTTAAACAGACAACACTAATGTGGATTTCTTATTGTCTCGTTTCTTACTTTTTAATTTCCAGGTGGCAGGTGGCTTGACTGTTCAGGAGCGAGTTAAGATAGCAGCACGCAATGAGGTGTGGAATTCCATTGTTTTGGTTCAGAGATGGTGGTGTGCATGGGAAGGTAAGCATGCAACACTACGTCCGGAGACAATAAAAAGTTGTCATGCAAAGCTAATGACCACTGGCTCTGTGAACGCTGTTAGAAGTGGCCGTCCAACCACATCCCAATCAGCGGAGAACGTGACAACAGTGCATGAAATGTTTAATCGCAGCCCGCAAAAATCAATACGTCAAGCAGCTCGTGAAAGTGGACTAACAAGACACACAATACGTACTGTGTGGCATAAAGCATCGAATTTTCGTCGGTGAAAACCCTATTACGTGCAGGAGCTAAAACCTGAAGACTGTGATCGCAGAATGGAATATGGAGAGTTAGTGCTAGGCTGGCATGAAGATTGGCCTGAATTGTTTGAAAACATCCTCTGGAGTGACGAGACTGTATTCCATGTTGGTGGTTTTATCAATCGTCACAACTGCCGTTACTGGGCGTTGTGTGATAAGGATCCGAACATGGCGGTTGAGAGTATGCAAGCTCGACCAAAAGTGACCGTGTGCTG
>NC_068995.1:36511495-36512541 GCF_001194135.2 Octopus bimaculoides | reverse complement strand
CACACTGGAGGACTTGGAGATATTAATTGAGGAGGTTCTCAATGATATCCCAGACGACGTCCTTCAGAAGGTTGTTTATTCCATCTCCGACCGTTTGAAGGAACTGGTTGACGCCACCAGTGCTTACGCTGAAATATGAAGATTTACTTTCATTTTCCCATGTAATTAAGTAGATGTATAATTTGTTTCAATAAATTTGTAAAAGGAATATGTATTTTATTACCAATTTTAATGCCTACTTACTATTCACCTACCCTGTATATATATTTAACTCGTTTTCGTACTTCATGTCGTTTACACAGTTGGTGATGTCCTGTACCCATATATGCACACACACACACACCCTCTCTCTCCCTCTCCCTCTTTCTCAGTAAAATACGAACTTTGTTTCTTTTTTTAGCTTATTATGAAGATAACTATTTTTAGAGCAAGAATAAAATGGAATATTTTGTTGGTCTTGCATCCCCAGAGCATTAATGACGTAAAAAGTGCAAAGTTGCTACAACTGAGAAATAAAAACAATTTGTAATTTCAGTTTGCAACTAGTTTGTAATTTGTTCTATGGCACTCATGTAAAAAGATTGGGTTGAAAAATTTTGAAAGGATATCAATTATTTCGTGAAAGGGTAACAAAATTGAATATATTTCTACAACGGAGCATAATGTCAAATAAGCACTTCCTGAAGTAATAGGCATGCCTCTTCTTCCTTTGGAATCTAAATTAAAATATATACATAGATTATGCCTCCAAAGAAGAGAGTTTGCTGGGGAAAGAAAGCAACCGGTTTAAAATGACAGCAGCAGACTGCAGCAATTCACCACATTCCAGAAGCTACTTTGAACATAATGCAAAATGGTGCATCAACATCTTCTGCCCAATCTGATAGAATTCTGGCAAAATTGTGTAGCAACAGATCGCCAGCAATTGCTTCATCACAAATTGCCGTCCTAGCTCCTGCGAAAAGGGATTACCCTGCTATGTATAATCAGGGCAGCGCAAAAAGTTGTTTTGCACAAGCATTTCTATAGCCAATTAGACGGATGAA
>NC_068995.1:36506985-36509465 GCF_001194135.2 Octopus bimaculoides | reverse complement strand
ATATATATATATATATATATAAAATACAAAATGGGACAAGAATGCAAAACATCCAGACAGTTAGGTGATACAAAAAAGGGAGACAACAAAACATCCAGATAATAGACGATACAAAGAAAACAAGGACGGGTCATTCGGAGTTTTCTTTCTTCAGTCAAGTACCAGATTAGCTTTGCAATTTCGGCTGGTTATACTCGATATTGCTCCAATTTGGTCAGCCCCATATACATATATATATATATTTCTTTTGCTTGTTTGTTTGTTTGTTTGTATGTGTGTGTGAAAGAGACAGGTAGTGTTGGCATCATGGTTACTAACAAGTTTTGATTAAAAACGCGGGAATTTTAAGTGTAAGTCTGTCAGTACAACGCAACACAACTTCAAAAAATGAACTTCATCCATCCGTACATACGTGTGTGTGTGTGCGTGCGTGTGCGTGTATGTTCTGTGTTTTTCAACATATACACAATGCAACACAGAGTTTCACTTTGAACAATTTATGAAGGTACGTGCACAATTAACAATTTTTTTTAGCGGCAGCGTAGTAATGGCCGACAACCTAGTACCACATAACTTTTAAAGTTATTATACATTTTTATTTTGTGTTTAACATCACCAAAACACAAAGAAAATGTTATACGAGGGAACTGTAATGCGGGGAAATAACAACTGATTCGCCTACCTTCTCGCCATCTGCCGTCCAGCTGTATTCAATCGAAAACTCGCTCTCTGCCCGACTGATATACCAGTAAGCTTTATGAGGGATCCATCTTAAGAGCAACCACAACGATTTGAGTATTGTCTATATCAACTGGACTGAAGATAAGTGGCATGTTTTCAGAAGATTCCATCTTTGATGTAACAGACGCCGTTTGCTTACCAAATGAAAAGATGGATGTGGTAGGTATATTAGTAGCACTCATAGACAGAAAAGTTTCCGTTCATTTCGCATCCGTAGAGAACCAAGAGACAGAAAGTAACATAGTTTAATCCACTCATAACTTAGACGTTACTATAAATATCTCTAGAAACTTCCTGTCTCTAGAAAGGCACCACTTTATGATTACACATAAATATCACAAACTATTCAATGCACATAATGTTAAGCTAAGCTACTCCTGTCGAGACAAATCTTCCAGCATTACAAGTAACAACTGAAATCATGCATCTGCATAACCCCCACCTCAGCAACAAATCTGCAACTGCTGAAATAGAATCACATGTCCGCTAAAAGAATTTTATCTATCCAAAGTCTTGGTATAGAGTGGCACGTACACATGAGATGGTATCCAAAAGAATTTACTGATAAAGATATTAAAGAACGATATAACCAACATCTTCAGTTCTATAGGTTGAGAGAGAGGTAAACTCCACTACCCTGTTCCAATTCATTTGGAAACTTGGGAGATCAAGGACACGATTGTCTTACTATAACCTGGGACATTGTCAATACATTTCCATATTCCAGTTGCAGTTTCTATTTTAGAAACTTTATAACCTGATATAACGTGCTACCACTCAGCAGAAAATCCATTATACTCCCGAACTGTAGCCACAGACTAGCTTTTGTCTTGGTTCAGTTGCAGGCAACTGACTAGCCAGGGGAAAAGAAGGGGTTAGCTCCCGTAATAACTGAAGTCAATCTCGACCAAGTAGCTTCACCTACATTCTTGTAGCACCTTCATACCTTGATAATGCTTTGCAGTGATTTATGCGCGCACACACAACTGGGAGAATGACAATTTGAAGTAAAATACTCAGTACCATACAGTATAGTCATTTGTACGAATATATTTATAAATAGTGAAGGCGCGTGGCCTACTGGCGCTTTATGTTCTTCAGCAAAACATGGACGTTGTTCCAGTCCATTCAGCTGCAAATGGGTAGCCTGCGACGGACTAGGCTTCCGATCAGATGGAAAGTTGGCCTGCTCGCCTAGCCAGCGCGGTAGCATTATTCGAAAGCTAAAACAATATCAAGCGCATTGTAACCAGCGTTGTATAACAACATCCGATAGTCTAGTCCAGCGTTTTTCAAATTGTTTTGGTCTTGACCCTTCAGTGGGTCGCGATAAAAAAAAGTTTTATAAACGCTGATCTAGTCGATTATGATATTTAAAGTTGTGTGTGTGTGTGTGTGTGTGTGTGTGTGCGTGCGTGCGTGTAGGATTTAGATGTATCAGGTCATCCCATAAGTTCTGTCCGAATTTTGAATAAAGAAAACAAGTAATCTAATGTTATATTTAATTGAAATTTAATCATTAATGTATTTTCCCTGATTATCTATGACTTCCTTCCATCTATTTACAAGCTTTTTAATCCCATCAATGTAAAACTCTTTTGGTTTCAAAGTGAAGAACTCTGAAATGTCAGTTTCGACCTCCTCCTGGCTTGCGAAAGTTATGTCCCACAAATGATTCTGTAAACTACGAAACAAATAGTAGTCTGAAGGAGCAAGGTCGGGAGAATAAGGTGGATGAG
>NC_068995.1:36504836-36505972 GCF_001194135.2 Octopus bimaculoides | reverse complement strand
GTCACTCTCTTCCTTTATACTTTTTCTCGATCACATGTTCATGATTTGTTTAATACAGCATTTCCCAACCTATTTCCCCCCACCGGTGATTGGGGGAAAAAAAAAAACGAACTTTATTTTTAATATTTTATCACAATTATTTAATACAAAAGAATCTACCGATAACTCTTCTATTAAGAACTGAGTACCAAAAAAAGTACATAATCGATTAAGAAAAAAAGAAGTGAATAATTTTAATGAGAACCTTGTGCCTGGCGATCACGGCACCACGCCCTACCACAATTTTCCCAGCCCCCACCGGTGGGACGTATTGCCTCACGTTGCGAATCACTGGTTTAGTGTAATGGTGTAGTTTGCATTCATTCGATGGTGGGGTTCAATTTATAATTAACAATATTCCATAACACCAGTTGCTAGTAAATGGTTATTTATCTCCGTCTTCTCTTGACCAACTCAATAGACGTTCTCGTGATTACCTCCCTTGACATTGTTACTCTTTTTACTTTCGTCCTTTCTTCTCTGGAACCTTGTCACAATGTTCCTCGCTACTTTGGTCCTCTGTATTATTTTCTTCATGACATATTTACCAAAATATGGTTCTGTCATCTCAAGATGGGTACGTTGGTCATTTTCCTTTATTTCCGTGCAATGTCTATATCTGTTCTTATAATGCTAACAATGGTAAAACTATTGTCTTTTTTTGTTTACATAACTGTTTTCCTCTTTCACATGCTTATTTTTTCTTTATATTCTTCCATTCGCCAAAACATGAACATCACAGAATCTCAATTCTTCTATCCTTAAACTTATACATAGATGATCTTGTGCCTATATGAAAAATAGATATGCACTACTAATGTTTTAGTCCATCGTTTTAGTTATTTTCTTTTAGCAGACTATCTAATATTGTCCTGTCTTAAAAAAAATCCTTATTCTCAAAAGAAAAAAGAAAAGTAATAATAACAACGAAACGCATGACCGGCTTTATCTTTATCTCATTCTAACGTAGATATAGAATTAGTTCTGTAACATTACAGATTTTTACTCAGTCGACCATCTCTCATTTCTCGCATAGAATAACTTCTTTAAGCCTAGGAAACAAAATCACTTTTGTGTTATAAATAGTCTGAGGTAAA
>NC_068995.1:36479471-36504521 GCF_001194135.2 Octopus bimaculoides | reverse complement strand
TTTTTTTACTTCTATTACAAAAATTTCGTACTTTTATGGCTATAAAAGACACAATTATTCTCTTATAGTTTACTACTGTTGTTACTGTTAAACATCAGTTAAATATTTTTCTGTTTAATTTGGGATTTCTGTTATTGGTTATTAGTTTTCCAGCTGCCAATAATGGACTCTTCTTAATTGATTATGCTACAAGTACCACCACAAACATGTTTGGGAGGCATAACATTTTATGCTTCGACAAACACCTATGTGCATCTTCCCTTAGAATACGCTGCTCTTTCATCTGCGTAATTCATTATTATTACTAAACCGTCACCTTGTTGGGATAATTGCGTTTAATTGAACTAAGTTTCAGCCATACTCTTAGCTAATTAGTATATTTCTCTAAACAATATTTGTGTAATATAGACAAGGCAACAGGTTTGGAACATTTGGCGGAAAATCGATTACCAACTTTTTTTTTTCCACATTAGTGTGTGAGTTGTGGAACTGATGAATGAGGTCGATGTGTATTTCTGGCAGTCTGATGTATATAAGGAAATTGTGGGCAGAAAAGGAATTTCTGGGTGGATACTTACTATTAAATGCCGAGCTTGGGAAAAAGAATAGAGGTGAGAGAAGGAAAAGGTTGTACATAATTTGTTGCTTTGGAGGCGCGGGGAACCATTGTGGTAGCGATAGAAATACACGAATGTGCAAATGGTTGCAAGTGTATCAGTGAGTGGGTGTTTACCTGTCAGTTTAAAGGCCTTTTTTTAATGCAGTCGAGAATATGTATGTAGCAGCTGTTTTGTCTTGGTATACATATCTTGGTATGGAGTCAGTAAGTGTTCAGAGCTGAAGTTATTTAGCTCCTGTCCGATCTGATCCCGTAGATCTACAACTAAAACCATATAAACTGTGACTATCTCAGCGTTTTTTAAAAAAATTTTTAAGGCATTCAGGATAACTTTATTTTATTATATCTTCTTTTAAGACAGCATAATGAAACTTGAGAAAAATTTGGCTGCCTTTTCTAGCAGGTTAAGAACTTTCGTTAAGTTGTCATTGCTGTAGTAGCTTCTGGTCCTAGGCTTTGCTATGTACTTTTGGCTGTGACAGATTTATAATCCTCATGTGCTGTTTATTATAAGAGATTGTAAGGTGTAACACAATTACAAACTTTGCGAAGCTTTTAAGTAATAAATTGTTCACTATCTGTTTTAGTGCATTTATTTGTTTCTATCGCAGGATGTTTTCCCAGTTTTTGTTCATGCAAGAAGTAAGGAGGATAATAGACAGCTGTGATGAAAACATTGAGGAGTAAAGAGTGATTCCACTGTCTAGGATTGTGTTTGGTTGGCAATATTCTGCCGAGGTCAACTTTGCTTTCCATCCTTTCGGGGCCGATAAATTAAGTACCAATTGCGTACTGGGGTCGATCTAATCGACTGGCCTCCTCCTCCAAAATTTCAGGCCTTGTGTCTAGAGTAGAAAAGAATAATTGTGAGTGGGTTGTTGGTGTAAGAAAATTGGTAACACAGTCATGTTAACAAAGGGATGTGGGTTCGAGTCCCATGCATGCAGGAAAGCCTACTAAGAAAAATTTCTTTGTATATAGGCACAGGAGTGGCTGTGTGTTAAGTAGCTTGCTTACCAACCACATGGTCCTGGGTTCAGTAATGACTGTGTGGCACCTTGGGCAAGTGTCGTCTACTATAGCCTCGGGCCGACCAAAGCCTTGTGGGTGGATTTGGTAGATGGAAGCTGGAAGAAGCCCATCGTATATATATATATGTTTGTGTGTCTGTTTGTCCCTCCAGCATCGCTTGTTTATGCCCCCCGTAACTTAGCGGTTCGGCAAAAGAGACCAATAGAACAAGTACTAGGCTTACAAAGAATAAACTCTGGGGTCAATTTGCTTGACTATAAAGGCGGTGCTCCAACATGGCCGCAATCAAATGATTGAAACAAGTAAAAGAGTAAAAGAGTATATTTTAAGTATCTTTTTGTTTATTTTTATTTTCCTTCAAATCTCACCTACTGAAGAGTACAAGTTTGACCTTTATGATGTTCTCTTTATGAAAATCTTGGTCCTTTTGTCACAAACAATTGTCTGGGAATATGAAATGAAATAAAAGGATTATCCATTTTAACATCCAATCTGCTTCATTTCATTTATTTGAAGAAATTTATTGAACTTTGTTTAATAAATTAAGTCTTATATATATATATTTGTATGTATATATCTATGTATGTGTGTCTTTGTGTCTGTGTTTGTCCCATCACCACCACTTGATAACTGGAGTTGGCATATTTATGCTCCTGTAACTTAGTGGTTCATCAAAGGACTTTTTTAAACATCGAATGGCTGTGAAGGTGCACCCTAGTAAAAGAGGAACCAAAGGGGTCCATAGGTAACAAATGGTTGAGAACCAATGCTTTAGCATTTAAACCAGCTCTATCTGGTTTGAATATTTTACCTGCTTGATGTTCAAATTGACTGGATCCAGCCTTACAATGATTGCTCTAAGAATCACATCATTGAAATCTCAAAGCTATAAGGTAATGCAATGTGAAGAGATAATCATTATATTTGGCAGAGTAATCTGAACACTAAAGGATTAAAGATATTCCTATTTTTACAGATACATTTCTGAGTTAATTCTTCACCAATGTTAATATAGTTAGTCTCAAAGTCTTTCTTAATTTCTTGAAATCTAAAAAAAAAAAAAAATTGAAGTGTTTCTATTTACCTTTTAAAAGCTTTCTTTTTCAACAGTTTTTGTTTCTCATACAAAGACCAACATTTGTTTGTGGTTTATTACATGAAGGTGTTCCTTTTAACTTTCAATGCAGCCAAACCTCTTAGGACCAAAACAGAGGGATTTTGGGAGGTTCTGCAATAGATAGAAGATTGCTGGCAAATATTTACATTATGTTATTTTTTTATCCAGTTCTTTCCTACTCTTCATGTTCTGAGCTCAAATTCTACCAGAGTCAGCTTTGACACATCAACACCAGTTGTCAAGCAGGGGGCACAAACACACACACACACACAACATACTTCTTTCAGTTTCCATCTACCATATCCACTCACAAGGCTTGGTCAGCCTAAGGTTGTAGTAGACACTTGCCCAAAGTGCTATGCAGTGAGAATGTAATTTTGTCCAGTACCATTCTCTCTTGCTCTACTCAATTCAGTATTCACTTTGATCCTTTCCTGTCATCTTGTAAGCTATCTAGTTCCTGTTTCTGACTCAGCTAATTCAATTTTGTATTGCTGTCTTATCTCATGTTCAATTCATTACATATATTTATTGTTCTCTTTTCCAGCTCTGTTGTGTTCTGTTCAAGGCTGATGAAAATGAGCTCAACTTGAGGTCAGAATTAAGAGATCTGAAAACAGAACAAACAACTGTCAGTATGTCGGAAGAATTTGCCAGGTTTTTTAAACTGCAACGTAGGATTGATAAACTTGGTCAAGATATCAAACAGAAAGGTAAAGACTGGACATTATTTTTATATATCAACCGTGTTATTGTTGTTTCAGCCCAGTCTTTGGAATTACAGCTTTGGCAATGTTAAATGTAGGGTTGGGATTGTTTTGTTTTGAGATGGGGTTGATGGTGTAATCTTGAAGACTAGTAGAAGTATGATGTGAGCTTGTATGTGGTGGTATGAAACTTTTTAGATTACTGAATCAGAAACTGATGATGTGGGTATATATCATCATCGTTTAACATCCGCTTTCCATGCTAGCATGGGCTGGATGATTTGACTGAGGACTGGTGAAACCGGATGGCAACACCAGGCTCCAATCTGATTTGGCAGAGTTTCTACAGCTGGATGCCCTTCCTAACACCAACCACTCAGAGAGTTTAGTGGGTGCTTTTACGTGTCACCCGCATGAAGGCCAGTCAGGCGATATAAATGGAACAAAAACGCAATAGAGGGCATTAAAACGTTCGGACAGATAGAGGCAGTCACACTCTAAATGAAACAAATATTGAATTTACTTAAGTTAATGAAATACAAGTATCTGTACATAGTATAAACAACACAAGATTATCAATTCTGTATTGTGCAAGATACCAGTAAACTAGTCTAGCAGTCATGAAGATTTGAAATTTGAAGTTCCTGCACATAAATTAGTATGGACTATAAGTGGTTCTGGACCATCAATGTCTGAAGAATAAGGTATACCGTGTATCTTTTTTCAATATTTAGTGTCTGAGGCTGAAATACAACTCTCACTGGTTAAGTCTACCTAGCTGTAAGTCAGTATTTTAGTATTTGATTAGTTTGCTGTAGTGAGTTCAATCCTGAAGATATAGCTAGGTAAAAGATGAGGTCTACCAAGCTGGTTATTATATAAAAACAAAGTCTTATGTGATGCTCTTACAACCAATCTCATTATTGTGTATGATATATCACATGATCAGTTAAAGTTGTACATTTGAGAAAATATAATTTGTTCTGAGTATTAATTGGAATAAATTTTGAAATCTTTATACAAATAGTAATTATTAGTTGGATATATATTTCTCACTAGTTTTATTATGAGAAATTTTTCAAATGAAAGTCAGTTCTTTTGTTCTTCTAAAATTGATTTCAAATTCTGACATAAGGCCAACAATTTCGGAGGAGGGGGTAAGATGATTACATCAACCCCAATGAATTGTGTTTTAGATTTAAACACTACATACTAAAACTGGTACTTATCTTATCAACCCCAAAAGAATGAAAAGTAAAGTCAACCTCAACAAAATTTATTATTCTCCTAATATTGCTTTCAAGTTTTGATACAAGGCCAGCAATTTCAAGGGATTGGTAGGTCAATTACATCGACCCCAGTGCTCACCTGGTACTTATTTTATTGACTCTGAAAGGATGAAAGGCAAAGTCAACCTTGACGGAATTTATTGTTCTCCTAATTATTAAAGGGTTTTTATTCTCTGTGTGTGTGTGTGTGTGTGTTCATGTGTGAATTTGTTTATGCCTATGTATTTATGTGTGTATGCATGTATATGTAATATTACTGTATTTTGCAACAGACAATTTGAATTTTTCAGACTGAAATTTAGTCAGAAAAAGATAGGTTGATTTATACACCAAGATAACTTTGGAGGACCAAAGATTCCGTGTAAAATGCAGCAGAATTTGGAAAGATAGTGATGATGTTTGAATGTTTTACTATTTAGCATTCAAACTGGCCATATCCAGCCAAAATATTCTAACAGTTTTATGTTCAAACCAGCCAGATACAGCTTCTCACACCTACCCTACAATGCCCTTCTAAAAATAAGCAGTCACATCTCAAAGCTACAAAATAATCCATGGTTGATTCAAAACAATCTGAATAAATAAGCATTACACTTCGCAGAATAATCTGAATGCTAAAGGGTTAAACATGTTTACTTCATATATCATGTTGACTTGTATGCCAGAAAATACAGTTATCTGCCATGAGTATATAGCGATTGAACTATTCTGAAGTTGTATAGTCTGATTTAACATTTTGCAGGGAACGCACGGAAACAGAAGATTTCTGCAATAACTGTTGCAGTCCAGTTTGGAGGAAAGGTTTTACAGGTTAGTAAAAGTTTACATATATATGAAATTCTATTTGTCTCATTCTAAAATAAATACTTTCATTGCCTTGTCTGTCTTTTTCCTCTCTGTGAATTTGTATTGACATTTCTTGGCCAGTGTTAACACTTGTTTATATCTCTGCTTGGTACTTTCACATACAAATGCCAGAGGAATAAAAACATGGGTCATTTTGCAACCATGTGCTTTTGGTTTCAATCCAACTGCACAGCACCTTAGTCAAGTGTCTTCTATAGCCTTGGGCCAACCAATGCTTTGTGAGTGAAATTGGTAGATGGAAACTGTGTAGAAGCCCATTGTATATATATATATATACACACACACACACACACACACACACACACACACACACACACGTGTGTGTGTGTGTGTAGTTGTATTTGCTCTCCCTCTGTTGACGACCTTTGTTGGTTTGTTTACATCCTTGTAACTTAGCAGTTCAGCAAAGAGACTGATAAAATAAGTACTGGAGTTGCCGAAGTCAACTTTGCCTTTCATCTGTTTGGGTTTGATAAAATAAGAACCAGTTATCCCTTATCATCTAAATCAGCTATATCCAGTCAGAATATTCCACCAGTTTTATGTTCAGACTGGCCAGATCCAGCCTCTCACACCTACCCTACAATGTCATTTTAAAAATAAACAATCAGATCATCAAAATCTTGAAGCTATGAGGCAATGCACAATTAATTCAAAACAACTCTCTGAGTGGTTGGCATTAGGAAGGGCATCCAGCTGTAGAAACTCTGCCAAATCAGATTGGAGCCTGGTGTAGCCATCTGGTTTCACCAGTCCTCAGTCAAATCGTCCAACCCATGCTAGCATGGAAAGCGGACATTAAACGATGATGATGATGAATAAATGAGCATTACATTTGATGTGTAATCTGAGTACTAAAGGGTCAATGAAAGCCCCTTTCCCACAGAAATTCAGGCCTTGTGTTTAAAGTAGAAAGCAATATTTTCTCTGAAATACTTATCTGTCCAAGTTGGGAATTGCATTAGGTTATCCTTTAAAAGTTAGGCTATCCCTGAAGGTAGAGGTAGTGCCTGAACTTGGTCCCCGTCTTCTCTATGTAGTATTCTTTTTGTTTTATTATTTTATTAACCAACTCAAAGGTAGAGATAGTGTACAAAGTCAAGATTAGAAATACTGCCATTTTGAAACAGCAGGTGGATTATTTTGTTTAGACTGGAGCTCAGAAATGGTAGTGTTATTGGAGACGAGTTACTCATATAGGACTGAATCTAATTGGCTTTTTTGTAATCAATCCAAGCATATTATGTTCTTTCCAGTTATTATGAACTAAGTGAGAGTCCAGTGCTTTGACTGATTTAATCAACCATATTCTTATTGTTACTACTACTACTACCAACACCACCACCACCACCACCACCACCACCACTACTACTACTACAGTGAGCTGGCAGAATCGTTAGCACACCAGGCAAAATGCTTAGCAGTATTTCATCTGTCTTTGTGTTCTGAGTTCAAATTCTACCGAGGTCACCTTTGCCTTTCATCCTTTTGAGGTTGAGAAAATAAGTACCAGTTGAGTACTGGGGTTGATGTAATCAACTATGCTCCAGCCCCAAATAATAATAATAATAATAATAATAAGGCAAGCTGGCAGAATAGTTAGGATGTCAGGCAAAATACTTTTTATGTGGCACCAGCACCAATGCTTTTTAAATAGCAACTTGGTTTTTGGATATTGTATCTAAATTAAAGACAATTATTTTTACAAGTGATATAGAGGAAGAAGTAACCTTCTGACAAGCCAAACTCAGCAGGATTTTATTCTCCAGAGCTAGAACCATTTCCTGAATTTTGCACTTTCCAGTTACCCTTCTCTAAAAATAAGTCTGTGTCTGGCCAGAAACCAAATTATAGTCACTTGGGCTTGGGTGACAGAAATGCTACAATACAAGACTTACCTTACGGTGTTTATTTTTGTCCCTCTACATTCTGAATTCAGATTTCACTGGATCTGTTAATTCTTGCCATCATTTTGGGATCAATAAATAAGTTTTTTCTACTATAAGCACTAAGCTTGAAATTTTGTGGGGAGTGGGCTAGTCAATTACATCGACCCTAGTGTTTGACTGGTACTTATTTTATCGACCCTGAAAGGAGAAAGACAAAGCCAACCACAGTGACATTTGAACTCAGAATGTAAAACCAGAAAAACTGCTGCTAAATATTTCGTCCAGCGCACTAATAATTCAACCAGCTTACCGCCTTGGTTCAATAATTAATTACCTGACATGATGCAATTAGGGTTGATTTGTCACTACCCACCCGTCTCTTGTTTTATTAACTAGCCTCAAGCTAATTTTAGAGATTGTTTTTCTCATCATTATTTTACTATTGACAATTTTCAGGTTTTGACTATGCTGCTACTATTTTACATACTCTATGATCAACCTTTGCTGCAGTTTTCATCTGCTTGGTTCTTCCCGTTTCAAAAGGTTGTAGCTTTTCCCACTGGTACTGGAGGTAAGAAATAAAAACTTTTTTTCAATACATTACCATAAGCCAACAGATAAACCTTGCAATATGCAAATAATTAGTATCTTGACTGTTTTCCCATTTACAGTCCTCTGCTAGGCATAGTTTTTTAATTGCATAAAACTTGCTTCCTAACCATGTGGTTTTCTGTTCAATCCCACTGTGTGGCATCTTGTGCAAGTGTCTTCCACTCTAACCCTGATCCAGCCAAAGCCTTGTGAGTGGAATTAGTAGATGGAACCTGAAAGAAGCCTGTGTTTGTGTATGTGTTTGTCTTGACATCGTGTTATAAATGAGTGTTGCTTGTTTCCAGTTTTGTGTGAAGAATGCCTGGCCATAGGGAAATATTACCTTTCTTGGAAGCATGTGAGGGTTGGTGACAGGAAAGGCCAAACAAGATCTGCCTCAATGAACTCTGTCTAACCTCTGCAAGTAAAGAAAAGTGGACATCAAAACAAAGTTGATGATGATGAAGGAATTGAATTTCATTGTGCTGATATTTAGAGATTCTAATCTAAAGATAGTACTTGACACACTTCTGAAAATAATCTAAATTTATAATACTGACTCGTGATAACCTTTGTATTTATGTTCCAAGAATTAATAAGTCTGTCTTTTTTTTTTTTTTTTTTTTTTTTTTGATGTATTCTGAAATATTAAGATGAATTTTCTTCTTTTATTTTATTTTATCTATTTATTATGTTCTTGGTTTCAGGTTCTTTGGGAATTGGATTTTGGATTTATGTCTGCACTGCCATCATTAATCGGTTCGATCGCTACATGGGATTAGTGCAGTGAGGCTCCTTCCTCTACTGAATGACTGCTACTTCTAGTTATTAATAGTGTAACTAGTTTGCTGACAAACTCTTGTATCTTTGAAACATCAGTGCTGAGATGTTGACAGCATTTCCTGGATTTCTAGTCTGCCAAATGGTTTCGGCATTTGTTTGACATCAACTGTCCAAGGAAGTTACTCTTGATGGAATTACCATGCTTGCGTTTGCTTCTAATGCTGAACTGTTTAGTGCCTTCTCAGATGGTTACTCAATTTATTTTGGTTTTGGTACCAGTGGTTGAGTATAAGTTTACATCAAAGATGAAGAAAGTTGAAACTGGAGACAACAAAAAAACAACATAGACACAGATCAGCAAAAGAATGTCCTGAAAACTTGCTCCCACTGGAATTTACTGGAATAAATAGTTTGTACATGTCATACATGTATCAAGATAAAAACATTAATTACTTCTAGATTAATTAACTTATTTCTATTACTGATTGTAAGTTGTTGCTACAATTTTGTTTTTTCAGGCCTTATCAATTGAAATGAAACTTAAATGAGGAATTATATTGAAGAAAGAAAGTAGTGCTACTCTGTAATTTAGGTGTGTTTTGGTGAAATTAGAGTTCTGTGCAGTTATTAATGTAAATGTGTGCATTTATCTTGGTTTTTGATAGCTTTTTTTTTTTTAGGTGTAACAAAGAAGAATTAATGTTTAAACACCTTAAAAGTGCATATATAGAAGCTTGTGCTACAATCGTTATTTTAGTGTTTAGTATATATATATATAGAGAGAGAGTGAGTGAGAGAGAGAGATTATTAACACCTTCCTGACAGCCACTAGGGTATTTGTATCCTGGTCAATGATATCACTGGATGTTAGTGTCTAATTTTTTTTTTGCCTCCTACAATATGTGACTCTTACTGGAATCTAAAATTCATCTTATATATGCGAAGTCCCTATTTCTACTCAAAAATCAACTGTCTAATTAATAAGAGTAACTGTAGGCAAATGAGGGGTGCCTCACATGTGACTGACCCACTACTTATAAGCAAATTCTTGCATATAACCATCCTCATTCTCCATTTGAGTTGAATACTGTTCATATACTTCAGCCCAATCCTTACATGCTATTATCTGTAGCTTTATGTGCTTTGAGATCTACCGTTCCAAAACAGATTTATTTCACATTCTCTCGAAAGTTTGTAAAATTCTTATAACATCAACAACATACAAATCTCACTGGTAACAACAGGGTTTCTAAAGTTCAAAGAATTCCTTTGATCAATTGATTGAATGCTTATCATTTTTTTTTTAGGAGATATAGGCTGGTGTCCAGGGGGTGACCTTCCACCTTTTTCTATCCAAAAGGATTTTTCAACTTAATATTTCTATGCTGTTATTTATAGCTTTATGTGCTTCGAGATCCACTGTTCCAAAAATGAATTAATTCATGTTCTCTCAAAAGTTTATATAGCATTCTTATGACATCAACAAAATATGTATGTATGTATATTTATAAAAACAATAGATATAATTTGTGCAGAGCTGACAACAATACATAATTATGTATACATGCAGTAATATAGCAGTAATAATATAAACAGCAATAATATAAACAGCAATAATAAAACAGCACAAGGTAAACAGATTAAGAATGTATAGATTGCGATTTAGACAGGATTACATACAGAGGAAAATTGGTTTAAAATGGTTAGCATTCATGAAGAAAACACTTAAATGTGTTATAAAGAGAAAGAGAAAATATTGTTGTTTGAATGTCAAGTATGGTGTTTATATAAATTTTTTTTTTTCTCCCCCACTTCATTGTTCATTGTGCGTTGATAGTTTGGAGATGTTCTGATTTAATGCCATCCAATATTGCTTGTCATCATCTCACCGTTTGGAAATTAATTGATCCACTAACCTTTCAGCATTCAGATTACTTTGTCAAATGTAATGCTAATTTATTCACATTGCTTTGAATTAATCATGCATTATCTCATAGCTTTGAGATTTCAATGATATGATTGTTTATTTTTACAATAACATTGTAGGCTAGGTGTGAGAGGCTGGAGCTAGCCAGTTCAAACATAAAACAGGTAGAATATTTTGGATGGATATGGCCAGTTTAAATGCTGAAAGCTTAAAGAAAGAAACTGATGTAGCTATGAAGAAGAAAGTCAGTCCTCAAAGAAGTGTTATCCAATCAAGAAATACAACTGTTGATAAGTGCTTTCAATCATTAATTGCATGTTACAATCTTAAAGGGAAAATTAAGTTTCTTCGGAGGGGCTGTCAGCAAAATTTATACTCGGGACACAAAAATAATGGCCACAAATGTCCAAGAATGTCAATTACTGGGATCTAATAGTCCACAGTCTATGATACAGTTAACCTGTCATTGTTATAATGGTCTGTTGTCATTTTTGTTTGTTTTTTTTCTCTCTGTATTTTGATATCAAAAATGTTCTTTAACTCAACTCCAGACCACTATTGCTTCTACTTCATTGACATTGCTATGGCATAAAATCTTTAAAACATTAATATAAAGCACTGTGAATGAGAAACACAAAGTATAGTTGAAAAACAAAAAGAGAGCTAGCAGTTACAATAACTTAACTGTTTGCTTTTCATGCAGATTGGGCTCTCTGGGTTATTCTGTAAACAATTCTATTTTTCTATGCCAAAGAGTATAAACCCTGAGGTACACTTAATGACTCTTTCATCACTCCTTTGGAAAATTGAATGAAATCTGTTGATGAGATCATAATAAGATTAAATCATGTCTAGAGTTGTCTCCTCTGTTTGTTAGTACTGTTTTGTCCTCACTGCAACTATTTTCAGTTAGCTTTTTAATACCCTATATATTAATTATATCACCACTAACTTAACTATTTATAAATGATTGCTAATGAACTTTCTTTGCTTACTATCAAATCCAGAATTTTGTTGAAACCAATTTTCATGTTGTTCTTTCATACTGGAGATGAAACAATGTATTAGTTAACTGTAGTACTACCCACCTCTCAGTAAGGCTAAAAATAGGTTTTTTGTTAGAAGCACATGTGTCCAATTTGATCTTACATCTCTCTTTATTTTAATGTTGTTTTGTGCTATTCTTTAGTCCCCCACCCCCACCCGTCCTTGATCATTGCTTTCAATGGTGATTTTGTATCGGGTAAGTTTCTCTCTAACACAAAGGCCTGGACATGGGTAGGGTTTGTGGAATCTATTACTTGCCCCCTGCATGCAAGTCTCCCCCACTTCCTTTCTCCATGCCACTGATGATGCTGTCTAAGGGTCGATACAACATGGCACCAGTCCCATCACAAGTGTTGCTGCCGATGCAAAGAACCAGAGCCTGGTACCACAATGTACCCTGCCCAATGCTCTAGAAGTTCTGTCAGTTTACCACCCCAAAAGGATGAAAGGTAAAATTGATCTCAGCAGGATTTGACTTCAATAGGTAGAGAAGGAGATGAATTACCACAAGGCATTTTATCAAATGTTCCAACAACTATGGCAATTCACTGTACTACTACTATAATTACTAGTCATTAATTATTATTCACTATAGTACTACTACTATAATTACTAGTCATTAATTATTATTCACTATAGTACTACTACTATTATACATTAATTACTAGTCGTGTAAAAGAGTAAAGACCACCTTCAGTCATGAATGACCATGGGATTGCACTTAGAAAGTTCCCCTCCATGGCATAAACCTGGGCAAGGTTGTTTATGGAAGACCAACAGTTGCCCATGCATACCAGCCTCTCCTCTCCACAACCACCGATGTTGTCCACGGGAAAGGCAAAGACCAATACAGCTTGGCACCAGTGACATTGCAACTCATTTCTACAGCTGAGTGAACTGGAGCAACATGAAATAAAGCGTCTTGCTCAAGAACACAACACACAGCCTGGTCCAAAAATTGAACTCACTATCTCATGATTGTGAAACCAATGCTCTAACCACTGAGCCATGTGCCTTCATAGTTGTCATATAGAAAACATTAATTGCTATTCCCTCTTCTCTTTTAGAAGGTACAAGCACTTTCATGCACATGACAAGAACTTCTGCCCAAGATGCCATGCAGTGGGACTGAACCTGAAATCATGTGGTTAAGAAGCAAGCTTCCTATTCTAATTAAGTTGTATGGTAATTAAGCAGTTATGCAAGTGAAAGTCTAAAGATTAAAGTATTAAACTGTTAGTAACTAATATGTTTTTTCCTCCTTAAATATGAAAGACAACTCTGGATGCATGGCGCTTTTATTTGTTTGTTTTAATGCTCTTCAGTGAAATGTAGCTTCTCCATAACTTTTTAGTATTAATAAGCAAATTGCTAAGTCACTGTAATTGAAATACTTAATGGCATGCAAAAAGAGATGTGCTGACTTGTACAATAAGCTAAGCAATACTGTGAAGGAAAACTTAAATAGAAAATATTAAACGACTGAAATACTTAAAATGGCCTTTTGATGCCTTCATGCCTAAAACTGATCTTGGTTTTATGATGTGAACTTCCTATTTTAAAGTGATATAAATTAAAACCTTTCATCAAAATTTCATGTTAATTGATGTTCTAGACACCAGCTTAATGATCTTTCTACTATAGACACAAGACCTGAAATATTCAGGGAGGGGTTTGTTGATTATATCAGCCCAGTTGTGCTCATTTTATTGACCTTGAAAGGATGAAAGGCAGAGTCAACCTTGGTAGAATCTAAACTCAGAATGTAGATCTGGAAGAAATGTCACTAAGTAATTTGTCTGTCGCAATAACATTTCAGCCAGCTTGCTACCTTCACCACTGTAAATTCTTCATTGCTTTCAAAATTAATTGAATTAAAAGGCAGTGTATTTCATTAGAAATATGTTAACGAAAGGGTTAAACTGCTAAATGTATTTCAACAGCAGTATACTCTTTACTCTTTTACTTGTTTCAGTCATTTGACTGCGGCCATGCTGGAGCACTGCCTTTAGTCGAGAAAATCGACACCAGGACTTACTCTTTGTAAGCCTAGTACTTATTCTATCGGTCTCTTTTTGCCGAACTGCTAAGTTACGGGGACCTAAACACACCAGCATTGGTTGTCAAGCAATGGTGGGGGGGACAAACACAGACACACAAACGCACATACATAAATACGACGGGCTTCTTTCAGTTTCTGTCTACCAAATCCACTCACAAGGCTGTGGTCAGCCCAAGGCTATAGTAGAAGACACTTGCCCAAGGTGCCACGCAGTGGGACTGAACCCGGAACTATGTGGTTGGTAAGCAAGCTACTTACCATACAGCCACTCCTGCGCCTATGGTAAAGAAAAGATTAAATAGCTAAAGTATATTCTTGCATGCACTAAAAGAGAAACCCAATCACTTCCTTGTAATATTCTTTTCATTAGGAAGCATGGGAAGTAACACTAAACACATTTAGCTTCTTCAAGTCTGTTCTCTCTCTCTCTCTCTCTCTCAAGCAAACTGTTTAGTAAATATTTTAAACAATACACTTATTATAATACTTTGGCAGGTTATGGAGAGGTTACATTCACTTCTACAATGAACAGTAAATGCCATTTAGAGTTTTCTTCTGCATTTGCTGACGAAAAAAAAAAATTTTTTTCTCAAAGTAACATTAGTCACCAACTCATATTTTTCTTTCACTACATCTGTGTATATACTTTATTCTGATCATTAAATATATTTTTGGGGCATGTGACATAGAGCAAGAAGGGCCTCATACATAAATCTTTACAGGCATCTCTGAGACTGATATGAGAAAAGGAGAAAGCTAATTGCAATCAGAAGAATGTTTACATGTTTGCAACATATGGTGACATTAAACTGGCCAATGAATTAAGTCCACTACTTCTATAATTGTGTAAGGAATTTTGATTTTGAATTCAGTATATTTCATATAAATCTTGTGCAAATCAAATTCTTTCCGTTATGTTTCTCATTCCTTGGAAGAAAGGTATAGATGCCTCAACTTCCCTTTTCTTCTCTCAAGTAATGCTAAGGCATCCTTTCAAATAAAGAAATGTTATTTTTATTTTAATATTTGTTTGTTTTTTTTTGTGAAACTTTATCAAAAGAAAATGTGTTAATATAATTTTTAAACAAGTAATCTTAATTAGAGAAAGCAACAATTTATTGTTGGTTTATATATAATACACACACTCAGTGCTGGTGCAGTCTTCTGCCTGGCCAGTTCCTGTTAAACTGTCCATCCCATGCTAGCAGGGAAAGTGGATGTTAAATGATGATGATGATATATATATATATATGTATATCGATTTTACATCTGCTTCTTGCTGACATGGGTTGGATAGGTTGTTACAGTCTGAATTATTTCTGGTTTCAAATTACTACTGCCATCCTAAATGGGTTAGAGACCATGTCTTGTTGGTAAGTTCCATATTTGCTGCAGTTTCTATGGCTGGATGCCTTACCTTAATACCAACTAAGTGTACTGGTTACATTTTATTGAGGCACCAATGCTGTGAGGCAGTCTTGTCCCTGGTAAAAGAAAAGTGTCTTTTCTATTCTACTTTCTCTGCATTCATTCATGGTAACATGACCAAAATGGTGATTAAAGACGAGAGTGACATGAAAGTAATGGAACAGAGAGAGAATGACAGACAGTTACATGTTGGTAAGTAGATTGAACAGAAATACTGCATAAGCAGTGTAATGGTGAGAGAGAGACAGGATGAAGAGTGGGTAATGGAGATAAAATTGGTGGTATCCATGAGTGATAGAGGCGGCATTAATGTGTATGGATGGGAGAGAGTTCATACCTTCATCATAAAAAGCTGACTTTGAAGGAAAGGACAAGAAGATCATCTGTGTTATACTGGAATCAAAAGGCAACCATCAGAATAGACTAGGAATTGTCAGAAACAGCAGAAATGAGATGTAAGACAAAGATACATGCTATCACCACACTTGTCTAATATCTGTAGAGGGACATGACTTTGTGGTTAAGGGGTTGTACTCATGGTTATAAGATTGTGATTTCGATTCCTGGACAAGAAATCCTTAAGGATCCAATATGGTTGAGCTATTTGTATTTGAAACTTCCATTGCCAGGCTTCAAATGATCATAATGGGGAAATGTGTGTAGAAAACTTAAAATAAACTTTTGTTTATATATTCATTTCTTTTACTGGTTTTAGCCATTGGTCTCCAGTAATAATGGGGCATCACCCTGACAGGTTTTATTCAAACAAACTCCAGTATTTCTTTTTTTTTCTTTAATTCTGTTACTTATCCTATTGGTCTCTATTGCTGAACTGGTAAGTTACAAGGACATTAACAAACCAACACCGGTTGCCAAGTTGTGGGGGGGGGGCAGACAGACAGACACACACACACATCTCTACAAAAGCTTCTTTCATTTCCACCTACCAAATCCACTCACAAGGCTTTGAGTCTAGGGCTACTACAGAAAGCATTTACCCAAGGTTCCACACTGTAGGACTGAACCTGAGACCATATGATTGGGAAGCAAACTTCTTACCTGACAACCACACACACATATATGTATTTTTGTATGTATACCATTATTCAGTTTTATTTCAAGATTTCTTGCCAATAGAGGAAGAGCTGGTTTCCAACCTAGATCTAGGGCTCTTTCATTGGAATTTAAACATCAACAGTATTTTTGTTTGTATGTATGCATGCATACATACATACAGTGCAGACTGGGTGCTTTTAAGTAGCACCTGAACTGAAATGGTCACCAAGTACTTGCAAGATATAAGAAAACTTACAAGAGGGGAGGGGGCATTGGAGGAGGTGATCTTGTGTTGGATGATGAAAGGCTATAGTGAGGCAGAGAGACAGAAGCAGGTGTCTTGCTTTAGAGGAGGTACAAGGTTACCCAACTGGAGAAATAGAGAGAAAAAGATCAGGAATGAAGACAGAAACAGGTGCGCTACCGCAAAGGAAATACATGGTTACCCAAACTGAGGGAAGTGCAGGAGAAGGAGAGAGAGAGTGGGAGACAGCAGGATAGAGATGGGAATAAAAATGGGATGGTTGAGTAAAGGAAGAGAGAGATATACATGGTGGCAAGTGCCAGGACATACCCTTGTGGTTTGAACGGCATAATATAAGTGGCAAGATATTGCGAAGGAAGCGTGATTAAATTGTATGAAGTGGGAGGGGGAGTGAGTGGCAAAAACCTGGGTATATATAGAGTTGGTGGGGGGCGGGTTACAGGATAGGAGTGATACAGAGGAACAACGCTATGAGGATAGGATTGGGGAATGAGAACTAGGCATAGTGTATAAAGGAAGAAATTTGAGGAAGAAGAGATGTGGAGATGTAGATTAGTTTGTTGGGTGAGTGAAACGTTTTCTTGTTACATGTGGGTGGAAAATACAGGTCGGGGGCTAGGAGATAGCAATAATACAGCGAGACAAAGCATGTGAGTGGAACACACAGGTTGGGGGCTAGCAGAGAGCAATGATACAGTGACTCATGGTCAAGAGGATAGGATTGGGGAGTGAGAGGTATGCATAGTGCATGAAGTGGAAATGTGAGGAAGAGAAGAGAGAAGAGATGGAGTTTGGTTTGTTGTGGAAGAGTGTGTGAGAAGTTTTCTTGTTAAGTGTGGGCGGGACACACAGTGCTTCTAGAACTCAGTTTCACTGACGTGGGAGGGTCTTCTCTAGAACTTCATATCACCAGACATCTCGGTCTTTTGTCATTTCGTCTGTGAAGCCCAATATCCCGAGATCGGTCCTTACCACTTCATCCCACATCTTCCTGTTTCTCTCTCTTCCACAGGTACCATCCACTTTCAGTGATTGGCACCTCTTTATGCAGCTGTCATCATTCATACTCATCACATGTCCAAACCAATGTAGTCTCCTCTCTTGCATGCTACATTTGATTCCTCTTATGCTCAGCTTTTCTTTCAATACATTTGCACTTCATTGTACATGCACACTGATGTTCAACATCCAACAGATCATACTACCTTCATTTCTCTCCAGTCTACACATGTCTTCTGCATTCAGAGCCCATGTCTCACTATCATGGAGTGTAGCTATTTGCACACACACATCATATAGTAATCATCTTACTAATTGTACCTAAGTCTGATTTTGATAAGTATATAAGCCTTACACTAGGGTTAGTTCTGAAATTAGGTTTGTGGTCCTTAATGCTAATTCTAGGCATTCTGGGTCCATAAGGTTCTGTTTTGTCTGCTGTCTTATATTTTTCCATTATGTCTGGCTATTAAGTTTATTCTTCTTAGGTCGTTGCTGTTTGTTACTTTATAGTTCTTGGTTATTTCATTCTTAAGCAGTGTATGATAGTAAGGAATGCTTAAATTATATAGGTTACCCATGTTATCTGCAGGCACCAGTACTCATCTTTATTCCTTAGTGTCATCATCATCATCATCGTTTAACGTCCGCTTTCCATGCTAGCACGGGCTGGATGATTTGACTGAGGACTAGTGATCCAGATGGCTACACCAGGCTCCAATCTGATTTGGCAGAGTTTCTACAGCTGGATGCCCTTCCTAACGCCAACCACTCCGAGAGTGTAGTGGGTGCTTTTACGTGCCACCGGTACGAAGGCCAGTCAGATGGTACTGGCAACGGCCACGCTCAAAATGGTGTATTTTACGTGCCACCTGCACAGGGGCCAGTCCAGTGGCACTGGCAACGATCTCACTTGAATGACTTTTCACGTGCCAGGAACGCGAAGCTGCGGCACAAGTGCCAGGAACGCGAAGCTGCGGCACAAGTGCCAGGAAGGCGATGCTGGTAACAATCATGCTCGAAAGGTGGTGCCATCACGATTTCACTTTTGCTTGCCCCAACAGGTCTTCACAAGCAGAGTTTAGCGTCCAATGGAGAAGAGGGAATTTCTTAAATTTAATATCCTTTACTATAGACCACAGTTCATCCTCAAATACTGTCAAGTACTGGTTTGGTGGTGGGTGTTTCCCCGTTCAAAAATCCTCTGTATCTGTAGCATTTCTTCATTGATGTTATTATTGAAGTCTTCATCCTTCTTATCATATCTCAGTCTGTGTATGAAAGCATTTGTTTTATAGATAATATCTTTTTTGTATTCTTTTTTCAGTGGTATTGCAATATCTTTCAAAGATATGTTTATGTTTATAAGCTCCATTCTCTAGTACTTTGCTTCATTTGCTCAGCTAGTCCTTTTGTTTTTAACCAACAGAGTTGAAAAGGTCATGATCTAGGCTATTTTTGGAACAATGACAACACCACGTGTATTTCGGCTAGACTTGTATTTAATTTAGATTCTATCTGAATAATGCAGTTGATTCCAACTTGAAGAAGTGACAACTAACCATAAGTGCACATAAAGGTGCAAATTTTGCAGTGTTCATCAGTTAATTGCTGCAGAAACATGTGTAGGTGCAGAAACGAAAAGGAATAATTAACTGCTAAATAAAACTGGATATAATTCTCTATTCTCCTTTATTATAACTTCATTATTTTCTCTATTGGAAAAATGCAGTCCCTATAGAGACATATAGATTTACTGATGTGAAGATAGACTAAGGTTAGTAAATCAAACTAACTGGAGTTTTTTATACACTCATGGAGGTTACCCAGCATTAATATATATATATATATATATATATATAAAACTTACTTGGAGGCAATGCGTGGCGTTCAATCATATAATAACATAAATAATATATAATTATATGCATATATCCATACATATATGTACATACCAACATCTATATGTATACATACAAGCATATATGGGTACAGGACATAAAAGAACGTTAAACACAACGAGAAACGAAAACATAAAGACGAAGACAGAAAACGAACTTTTTCGAACAACGAAAGAAACAAACAGAGAAACGAGACATGCAACATAAAGAATATTTCCCTTCTTCAGTTGTCCCTGCTCCATCTACTCCGCGTTTCGAAGGCAAGGACAATACGCGACTTTGTTGGAGCAGTCCTTCCCGCAAGCAAATTAATTAAAATTTGGAAATTTTTGCGGAGGGTAAAAGTGTAAACAAGAACAGGACAATGAGAACAAGACAGTAAAAACAAGACAGAACAGTGAGAACAAACGGTAAGGGCTGTTGGGCCAAGACGATAGAAAAATTATTTTGAATGTTAGTTCAGGCTGAGTAAAAAGTAAGCAACGTTTTGAAACCTGAAATTCATCATAATATATTTCAACAATGCAGAAATTTTATTCATCAAAGTATCATTACAATCAACTCAATTTTGCCAATGAGTCACAAGTTTGTTTATTCCAGTATCATAAAAATCTGGGGATCTGGAACTGATGAACTCATTCAACACACTTTCAGCATTGGTTTGATTTTTGAACTCCTCTCTCAGGAAACCATCAAAGTGCTTAAAAAAGTGGTAGTTGGTAGGAGAAAGGTCTGGGGAATAAGCTGGGTGGGGAAGAACTTTGTAGCCAAGTTCTCTCAACTTCTGGAGCATCATCAGTGAAACATGTGGTCAAGCATTGTCATGAAGAATGATTGGCCCTCTTCTGTTGACCAGTCTGGGACAGAGGAGTAAGTTTTTCTTTCATTTTGGCAATTTCATGGCAATATGTTTCTGCAGCAATGGTTCTTATGGGTTTTAAGAAGTTACAGTGGACGAGTCCAGCAGTACACCACCAAACAGTCACCATAACCTTCTTTTTGAAGAGCTTGGGTTTAGAGAAGGTTTTTGGTGCTTCATTTTGGTCCAATCACTTCAAACGTTTTTTTATTATTGTACAGAACCTACTTTTCATTGCAAGTTACAATGTAGTCGAGAAATGGTTTGGTTTGATTACGGAAGTGATGAGCAAATTTCATATCTGTGCATTTTCGGATTTTCATTCAAATCATGTGGTACCTGTTTGTCGAGCTTTTTTGACTTTCCGATCGTATGCAACTGGTTGCAGGCAGTTTTCTGGTGAATTTGAAGTTTTTTTTGCCAGTTCTCGAGTGGTTTTACAAGGATCTTTCACACTGACAGTCTTTAATTGACTGTCATCGATGACAGATGAGCGTCCACTATGCTCATGATCTTCAAGGCTTAGGTTTCCACTGCAAAATCGTTTAAACCATTTTCAAGCTGGCCACTCACTGGTCATTTCTTCACCAAATGTTTTATGGATATTGTGAGCAGTTTCAGCTGCTTTATGTCCATTTTTGAAGTTGAATAGCAAGATTGCTCAAATATCGCACTTTGACAGTTCTATTTCAGATGATTGTAACAACAGTGGAAAAAATATCAGTGTTAATTTATTGATACATTTGGGCAAGTCTATGTCTGTATTATCAGACAATTGCAATAAAATGTTTAAATAAAATTCAAAACTCATCAAAAATGCGCTACAAATTCTTCATGGTTCAAAACATTGCTTACTCAACCTGATATATATATATCAAAACAAAAATTTAAACTCTGGTCATAGAGTTACCAAAGGTTTCATATCCACAAAGCCAGAGGCTTGTGGACAGCTCTTCAGACTCTATACAAAGACAAAAAAATTTAAACTTTCTACCATGCGGCTGTGAGGAAACGCTCAGGCATCGAGAATTAAGGCCAGGCATATAAAAACATTAATGAGGACAGACTGTCTCTCCTGGACTGGAGGTTAAAACAACCCTTACAAACTGGAAAAAGCCTAACCAGCAAATGAGGAGATCCATTTTTCCAGTAGGTAGCACTTGATGTGGACACATTTAGAGAAAATCTCTTTACGGCAAGGTTTAGTATAGTCCTTATGAATTTTGGTTCTCTCTGTGATGCAGTGCAATGGCCACTCCTATTAATATATGGGCCTGGATGATCAATTATTTTCCACCTGATATCACATAGGGTCCCTTGATCTTTGAGGTGCTACACATGGTGGGCCAGGGATGTGACAAACCATCTATCTGGGACTCTTAAGGATGACTGGTGGCTGCGGAAGCGATGTTCGAGAGATGTACTGGCCAATCCAATATATTTACAAGCTTGGGATGTGGCTGTATTCACACTCCTGATAGGTTCTGGACCAAGGAATGCTGTCGTAACATCTTTGCTGATGCTGTCGATATGTTGCAATGATCCGGCAGTGTTATATGCATATATATGTATGTATGTATGTATGTATGTATGTATGTATGTATGTATGTATGTATGTATGTATCTATCTATCTATCTATCTATCTATCTATCTATCTATCTATCTATATCTATATATATATATATATGCGTGTGTATGTGTGTGTGTGTGTGTGTGTGTTAATTACTGGTGAAGGCCAGTTTATAGGGTTACCCTGGGTTTCTTGCCATAAAGGGTACCTTTATGACATATCTTTAGACCCTAAGACCTCTTGGCCTATGGCCTCTTTATAATTTAATATAGACTGTTCTACTTCTTGGAATGTGCTTCTTTTCCAGATTTATATTTTGCTAAAAAAATTATATATATATATATATATATATATATATAAATATAAAGTATATAGTTCATATCTAGTTAAATGAAGAAAAGAAAATGGAGAGTTGAAAGTTAATAATTAGTTATTATTAACAAATTGGTAATCTTTATATCTTACAGCCGTTTCTATTAATACTCAATAATTTAATTGCAAATTTGTGCTGATATGAACTGATAGGTCAGCATGTAACATCTTAAGGTATATCTTTTCTCTGATGAAATTATACTCATAGCATATTAATGCAAATTTAATGCACAAATTTGTAATTTATTTATTGAGTATTAATGGTAACAGCTGTAAGAAGTAATGTTTACTGATTTGTTAATATCAAATAATCATTAACTTTCATCTCTCTCTATTTTCTTTTCTTCAAAATACTGAATATGAACTATATGCTTAATATGTACCTTATTGTTTTAAGGGAATTTCATTCCCCAATAATACTAGGTATTGAACCAGTATTCCCTTGGATGCAACCATCCCTTTATGAGGTTAACATATCCCCTAAATCTATCTATCTATCTATCTATCTATCTATCTATCTGTCTGTCTGTCTGTCGTGGTGGTGGTTCTCCTCCTCCTCCTCCTTTTTTTTTCTCTCTCGATCCCTTTTGATTGAACTCCCCCCTTTTCCCCTTCCTACGATCCCTTTTGATCGGCACACCCCCTGTTTTTTTTTTTCCTTCCCCCTCCCAAAAAGAAAAGCTCTATTTGTCCCATCTTCGTTGAGCCCTGTGTGGCTAATAAAAGAAATGTATCTATCTATCTATCTATATGTATGTGTGTGTGTGTGTGTGTGTGTGTATTCAATTTAACCTTATGCAATAATATTTGAGTCAAAAATGGAATATATTAGATTAAGAAATGGGGTACGGAATGCACAATTACCCTGTTTATCATATAATTTATTACCCCAATTATGTACAAAGTGCAATTCCATTGGATTTAATAAAGATCATTTAAAAGCTTTCTATTAAGTCTTATTCAAACTTTCCAGCAATTGTCAAGTTTCTGGCTTTGATCATAAGTTAAACTTGTCAACGTGCCAAAAACTAAAACTAAAACAAAAATGTTCACAGCTAAAGTAATTCGTCTGTGTTTGTGCATGTTGCTGTCTCCACTCCATAACATTCTTGTAATGATTCAAGTAAATATGTTGATTACCCTCAATGAACATGTCCATTTTGCACAGTGTTTCTCAGCCATTTTTCACTTACGGATCCCTTTGATTCCTATTGTTTCTCAAATAGACCCTCATAACCATTTGATGCTTAAAAAATCCTATTATATTTTTATAGTTTTATAACTAAATATTATTTGGAATTGTATAAAAATTTGTCAAAATATTTCGTATGCTGTAGAAGTAAAACTAATTTATTGTATGTACGAGGTGGTATCAAAAGGTTCCCAGACTAGTTCTGTAGTGTACCAACAGATGGCAGCACATGGTTGTGTGTGCAGTGAAAGCTAGCAATGACCTTCATGAGGCAGTGGTGCCAAGTGACATTGTTGTGTTTGCTTCACAAGTTGTGAAATTTGTGTTTTTGTGATCAGGTGTGAGCTTTAGTGGGCAATTTTGTCATGGACAAGAACAAAGAGCCATGAAATTTTGTGTTAAACTCAGGAAGTCTACCACAGAGACATTCAGTGTGCTTCAGGAAGCTTATGGCAATGAGGTAATAGGTCATATGCAATGTTTTGAGTGGCATAGGTGCTTCAAAAGTGGAAGGTCGTCTCTGGAAGATGATGAGCAACTGGGAAGACCTGCCACTAGTGTCACCTTTGGAAATATGGTATTGTGCATTGAGAATTCGCCCCCCCAGGGCCAAATCTCATCATTCAAGAATTCTACTGTGATGTTTTGAAGTGTTTGAGGGAGGACATTTGGTGAAAGCATCTGTGGGGTACGAAGAATTGGATTCTTCACAATGACAATGCACCCAGTCACCGAGCTTGCCTCATCATGAGTGTCTCACCAAAACCAACATAATATTGCTTCTGCACTCACCCTATTCATCAGATTTAGAACTTGCAGACTTCCATTTCTTTCCCAAGATGAAAATGCAACTCAAAAGTCATCGTTTTAACACTGTTGTCAAGATCCATAGCGAATCACAGAAGGCTCTTGACTTGCTTATGGAAAATGACTTCTAGGCTGGATTCCGAAAGTGTGCAAGGTGACTATTTCAAAGATGATGTTCAAACTTAGGTGAATAAGTTATTTTTTATTAAACATAACTTAGTTCTGGAGCCTTTTGATACCATCTTGTAAATTTTAGCACCAAAATCTTACATGGACCTCCAAAGGTCATATAGACTCTGGTTGAAACCACTGCTTTAGCAAATGGTCTGGTTTTCTTCATGGAATGAAGACCCTGAAATTAGAGTCCCTCCTAGCGTGAGGCATTTATGTATAGTAATGCCCTTAATATAAATAAATATATTTATAGGGAATAATTAATAAATTTTTCACTTATGAGGTTTTTTCATGCTAACTACTTGATAAATTCTCATAAAGATTTTATCCTATATTTAAATTGTGGCTGTGTGGTAAGTAGCTTGCTTACAAACCACATGGTCCCGGGTTCAGTCCCACTGCGTGGCATCTTGGGCAAGTGCCTTCTACTATAGCCTCGGGCCGACCAATGCCTTGTGAGTGGATTTGGTAGACGGAAACTGAAAGAAGCCTGTCG